>NC_135168.1:10384630-10607130 GCF_041146795.1 Maylandia zebra | reverse complement strand
CTGAGCTGGATGCAAAATACCAGGGAGACGAGAGAGCGAACCGGGTTGCCAGTCTTAAAACAGATCTACTGAGGCAGCAAGATTTCTCCAAGAAAGCAACCAAAGAGAATAATGCAGCAGTCGGAGCCACGTGGTTAGTGAGATGATTGCTAAAGCAGGGAAGCCATTCACAGAAGGTGCATTTGTCTAAAAGTGCATATTGCAGGCTGCAAATATAGTCTGTCCGGGAAAGAAAGGTCAGTTTAGCAACATCAGCCTTTCTGCCAACACCGCAGCAGATCGCATTTCTGACCTGTCAAGTGACATTTATGACCAACTGTGTGAGAAAGCCAAATGTTTCAGTGTATACTCAGTCGCTCTTGATGAGACCACAGACATCACCGACACTGCCCAGCTCCCAATGTATGTCCGTGGTGTTGATGACAGTTTTGAAGTGATGGAGGAGCTGCTCACAGTAATTCCAATGCATGGCCAGACCACCGCTCAGCAGATATTTACAAGCTGTGTGATGCCATTGAGAATGTTGGTTTGCCATGGAAGAGGTTTGTTGGAATAACAACAGATGGAGCGCCATCAATGACAGGGAGGAAACATGGACTGGTGGCACAAAACAAACTGGAAGAGGAAGGCGTGGAGGAGGCCATTGCTCTGCACTGCATCATCCATCAGCAGGTCCTTTGCAGCAAATGCCTGAAGTTTGACAATGTGATGTCTATTGTTGTGAAATGCATCAACCAAATCAGATCCAGGGGCTTAAAGCACCGAAGGTTCTGTGCTTTTTTAGAGGAAATGGAGTCAGAATATGGGGATGTGCTCGACTTCACTGAGGTACGTTGGCTCAGCAGGGGAAATGTATTAAAGAGACTTTTTGAGTTGAGAGCAGAAGTGAAGCCTTCATGGAGAAGGATGGAGTTAGTGTTCCTGTGCTAACTCATCCCAAATGGCTCATGGACTTAGCTTTTCTTGTTGATATGACACATGAGCTTAATGTACTGAACAAGACGTTACAAGGCCAGGGGCAACTTGTCAGTGCTGCCTATGACAACGTGAGAGCATTCTCCACAAAACTGGCGCTCTGGAAAGCTCAGCTCTCTCAGACAAACCTTTGCCATTTCCCAGCATGCAAGGCACTCGTGGATGCAGGCACACCATTCAGTGCTGACGAGTATGTTGATGTCATTTTGAGGCTACAGGAGGAATTTGATCACAGGTTTGCTGACTTCAAGACACACAGAGCCACCTTTCACATTTTTGCGGACCCCTTCTCCTTTGATGTGCAAGATGCCCCTTCTGTGCTTCAAATGCAGCTCATTGAGCTGCAGTGCAACTCTGAACTCAAAGCAAAGTTCAGGGAGGTGAGTGGAAAAGCAGACAAGCTTGGACAATTTTTGAGAGAATTGAGCCCTAGTTTCCCTCGGCTTTCCCGAATGTTCAAGCGGACCATGTGCCTTTTTGGTAGCACATACTTGTGCCAAAAGCTCTTCTCCACTTTGAACTTCAATAAGTCCAAGTACAGGTCCAGACTTACGGATGATCATCTTCAAGACATACTGAGGGTCGCAACTGCTTCCTTCCTCCCTTTTTTAACCATGCCTTTATTGTGGAAAACCTTTCCTTATAACAATATGAGCAGCTAATGCTAATTTGATGTGAATTAGCATTATATTAGTGAGGAGTTAATGTTAAGTAGGCTACCATTAGCAGCTAAAGCTAATTTGAGGTGAATAAGCATTAGTAGCTTATGCTAATACCCTTTTCCCTTGTGTTATAATGATGTGAGACGTTAATGCTAAATAGGCTTCCATGAGTGACTCCTTTCCCTTGCATTATAAAGATGTAAAGAGTTTATGCTAAGTAAGCTGCCATTAGCAGCTAATGCTAATACTGTTTTCCCTTTCTTTATACAACTTGAGCAGCTATTGCTAAGAAGGCCACTTTTCTCTGCTAAGGATTTGTGTGACCATGATGGAAACTCTGATAAGCTAATGCTGCTAAGCTAATGCTGTTTATGGGCCCTGTTAGAATCAATATTTCAATCTCATTCTGTTGTTTGAGAACAATAACAGAAAAATGTGCACTTCAGAACAAATTTATTGTGACTTCAGCTGTGAATGTACAGTTTGTTATTATTTAAGCTTCCATTTACAAATGTTAGCTGACACTTTATTAGGTACACTGGTATCTATATCAGGTACACCTGTGACCTAAATGTTCCCGCAAACAGACTCCTTGGAGACCCCTACATAAATATCCATGAACTATCCAGCTAGACTAGTGTGTCTGTCCCTGAAAATATTCCTGCATGTGTGATTGTTCATGTGTCATCTGCCCGAAACAAACAGGAAGTGAGTGAAAGACACAGGAAATGTTTCCAGCTCTTCCTCCTCTATCAGATTTTCTCTCCATACCTGAGAGTGTCCAGTCTCCAGCCTGGATCCTTCAGTCCAGCCGACAGCAGCTTCATTCCTGAGGGACCTGGATGATTGTAGCTCAGGTCCAGCTCTCTCAGATGGGAGGGGTTGGAGCTCAGAGCTGAGGCCAGAGAAGTACAGCCTTCCTCTGTGATCAGACAGCCTGACAGACTGCAGACACACAAAACAACAATCTATCTGTCAACAGTTGTTTTCTCTTTGTCACAATAACATCTATCCATTTACATCCATTCAATGTAACTTTATTTATAAGTGACAATACCCAACAGACAACAACAGTCATCTGAAGCTGTTTAACAGTGTAAGGTGACCGCCTCCACTGTGAGCAGCACTTGGTGATGGTGGGAAGAAGAACTCCCTTTGACACAAAGATCCTCCCAGTGAAAACAGGCTCCAGGAGGAGCATCTACCATGACTGGTTGCAGGGTGAGGGGAAAGAGAAGAGATGAGCTCAGAGAGACAAGAACAAAACAGAGAGACAAAAGTTAAGGACATGCAGTAGTGACATATAAAAGCATCAGGAGTGAAAAGAGGGGAGAAGAAAGCAGAGCATCATGGGAAGTCCACCAACAGCCTGAGCCTATAGCAGCATAACTAAGGGATGGTTCAGGGTCACCTGATCAGCTCGAACTATAAGCTTTATCAAAAAGGAAAGTTTGAAGCTGATCGTCAAAGTAGAGAGGGTGTCTGTCTCCTGAACTCAAACTGGGAGCTGCTGCCACACCCAGTCCAACATAGCCAGGCTTTCTTTGCTGCTCTGACAAAACCTCAAATCCCAGTCAGAGATGATGAGCATCATCACAGTGATGATCATTTCTCTGTAACCCAGGCTTTCTGCTTCAGGATCTGTGCACGCTCACAGAACAAGGAGACCTTTAAACATCATTTCACTAAATGGATGGACTGAGCTCAGCCTACAGATGAACTGGTGCCAGAGATCATAAAGAACATCAAACAGTCAAATTCAACACTTTAATGGAAATATGAGATTAATGCTGCAGACAATCATGAAGCTGCTGAATTCATGAACATCAAGAATGCAGCGAGTGGTAAAATAAAGATTTGACCTCAGTGTGCTCAGTGTTCCTGTCTATTCCTAACATATTCCTAACATGATAGCTGCACTTTAGAGCTCTAAAACTGGAACTGACACATGTTTAAACTCTACATGTTACTCAGTACATTCAGTTCTGACACTCGCCCACAGTCCAACAAAGGAAACATGGAGATCACATCAGTTTGTCACCAAAGTCTAATTATTAGGGCAACTTAACCTGTTATTATCTCGTTAACTCATTAACTGATTAACGTCAGCAATTATTTTAATCACAGTTTTTAAAATCATGATTATTGTGAAAGTGCTCACTGGCTCTGAATATAACAGCCATGGGTCACAGGAGGGATGTTGATCAGTGCTGGCTTGAAATGGGCATCATTATGCGTCTCAGCCAATGGGAGCATTGAGGGTGGGCCTAATACTACTGCAGCGCTCACATGACCCAGGACAGAGAGAAAGGGGCGGGGACAGAAACATGGAGACAGGTACAGATCTTTGACATGTTCATTTTAAACTGCTCCAGGAGGCAGTGTTGATACAACTAAAGTTATCTGTTGTTGAAGAAGTCGGTCTGAGGAACGTTCTTAGGATCAACAAATGACGGCATGTATGAGCCTCAAGACGCAGCATCACAAGAAGAACACATGAGCTGTAGAAAAAGGAGAGACTACGAAAGCCACGGTGTTACAACATGAACCAGCTGTTACAGATGTAACACATGAGCTGCTATTAAACATGATGTATTTCTCAGTGTCCTGTCTGTGTGTGAGAGACAAACAGCCTCTGTATGTGTGTGTAAATACAGCATGAATATGTAGAGGACATGTTTGTGGATATAAGTAAATGAAAGCTCTGCGTCATTTGAATCTTCTTGTTTCTGTTGCAGGTCTGTGACTGAACTTCTGGGAGGAGAAACGTTGGTTTCATGCTCTGTGATTCTGTGTTTTGTCATCTCTCTCAGGTGATGGACAGCTCAGATGATGACCCCGCCTACGTGGTCAAATTCAAGTCTACATTCAGAACAGACCTGGAGACACGCAAGCAAAATGCCAACATTGTATATGTGAAAACTGCTGCTGGAGCCAGATTCAAGGAGCTCAAGTGTTTACCCAGATCTTACTGAACTTACTGCAGGAACAGAGGGTTGTTGGAGGGAAACCTGTGGAAGCAACAACATCCGAGCCACCAGAGAAGAAGTTGGCCCTGTTGGTGCTTCATCAGAGTGTGAACAGGAGGAAGACTCAGCTGAGAACAGTGTGGTGGATACAGAGCAGAGCCCACCATCAGTACAGAGGCCTGTCCATTAGAGTGCTGCTCCAACATGCAGCACATGTACTTGGCCACAGCTGCAACATCTGTACCTGTGAAAGCTTCTTCTCTGTTGCTGCTCATATTGTGCAGAAGAAGAGAGTTTCTTTATCATCAGAAAATGTCAATGAGCTTGTGAGTCTTAGCAGCTGGCTCGGTGCAGAGGAGGAAGAACATGTCAGTCAGAGGAAGATAAATGCAGTTCATGTTGTCAACTCAACCTGGACTGTTGAAAGAGTTTTTCTTTGTCTGGTTTCTGACTGAGATTCTCCAAAGGAAATCCAGCACAAACACACACTTCACACACTCAAAGTCCTGCACAGTAAATGAGCTGATGAGCGTTTGTGCTGCTGCCTGATAACAGAACAATAGTTCTGCTGCTTCCTGTTCTGGAAACACACATTTATAAATGTTCACTTGCTGTTGATCAAAGGTATGTTGGTGGCTCTGGACGCTGAGGGAACTTTGTAAAAAACTAGATCAAATGTTAACGTCCTGGCAGAGGCAAAGAACTTTGATTTGATATTTGATTAGATTCATGTTTCAGCTCAGACTGACAGAAATATTTGAACTGCTGCTGTGTTAAAGGGAACACTGCTGTTAGAAAGCACCTGATCTGTTTCTGCACACTGAATGTTGCACTTCTCATACTGCAGTACTATTAAAATAAGTACACAATGCACTACTTTTGAACTCATGATTGAATGTTGCTGTAACAAAGCCATTAATGTGATTCAAAGTGTTCATGGTTTCCCAGCACAACAAATGATTGCACAAGTGTGACTGATCCACTTTCTAATGTGTGTGTAGCCACACTGTGTGTCACTGTGTCACAGGTGAGTCTGTGTGTCCAGGTTCTATGAGGACAACAGGATATAGTGACTGAGTCCAGCAGCTTAAAGTCTGACTCCATCCTCCATTTAAATAACTCACAGCAACAACTGAATAGCTTTGCCTTTGTGTAGCTGACACTTCATTTTAATGTCCTTCTATTCTGGTTCATCTGGTCTCAGTTTCTATAAGCACACAGGTTTCATCAGGACTCTATGACCTCAGTAATCTTTGCTGGGCCTTAATGCTCTGAACAAAGCTGCACAGCACAAGACTAAATAGAAATGAATCAGTCTTTCATTCTCACTGCTGTTTGACTTCAGCTCTCAATGTCCCACCATAACCCATGGAAAGAATTACTGTCCATCCAGGCTGCTGAACATGAAGCTGAAGAAGGTGGAGTATTGTGAGGGCTGATGGAGATGATGATGAGGAATCCAGGAGCAGTGGGTGGATGGCAGCATCAGCATGAAGGATCAGTGTGAGAACACATCATCATCCACAAAGGAAACCAGTCTGAGTGTCTGACGCTCTTGTTAGAAAGACGCAGTCCCAGCAGTTAGCTTGTCTGCTAGTTAGCTGAGAGCTAACTCACTTGTACATTGAATACCAAATGTGTAAACCAGGGGTGTCAAACATATGGCCCGTGGGCCAAATCCAGCCCTTGACATAATTTCATATGTCAAATATTGATGAATTTTCAGGCTTGCTGATAATTAATGTGAGCACGGCTGAGGTTTTATTCTGATGAGCAAACCATGTGGCCAAACACTTTAAGAGACAGACTGGGATCATACCATTATGTGAAAGAGGACGGAAATGTCCCATAGACAGCAAGGGTAGTGGTAGAGACCAGTACACAGAGAAATGGGAGCTGTACTGAAATGCAAGCATGTCAGGAAAGAGTGAAAAGGCAAAATGAGCAGCATCTGGCTGCATTTCAGTGATATTGGAGACCACAAAGCTGAGTGCAACATTTATACAGGAGATATACAGGAGACGCTGAGAGCAGAACTGATAAAATTAGGAGCTGGCTAAAGTGAGACCCATTTTTATTTCCACCCATTTTCCACTGTGGAGGACAAAAGGTTTCAAACTGGTCCAGGTCTTAAACCTCACGTGTTCTTCCTAATAGCAGTAAATGGATAAAAATAAGGCTTTTATGAAAACACTGAATAAAACTTGCTGCCTTTAAAGAGACTAAATGTACAGTTCAGTATTGAATCCTACATAAAATAAACTATATATAAAGTGTGTCTGAATGGCAGAGATGCAGAAATATGTGCATGTAGCACAGAGCCACGGCTCAGTGTCTGAATGAGTCTCACAGACCTGAATGTGCTGTTGAAGCCATTTATAATTATAATGTCATTCTTTACTCGTTTGATCTGCTCCTTACCACAAGCCACCAGACGTAGAAGGTTTTGGACTTTTAACTATACTTTCTGAAGTTTTACAACTTTTCTTACTGTTAAAAACCTTGTTATGGCCATTCATGCTGTACAAAGTAATTAGACATGTGTGGTATCTACAGAAATGTCAGAATCTCAGCTAAAAGTTCACAAAACCATCTCAACAACCACCAAACAGCTGAAACAGCAGGTGAACAGATCACACAAAAAAGATGTAAACACAAATCCCCCTGATCATCTGTTTTTTAAACATGAAGTGTAGTTTTGGACGTTCATTTACTGCTGGTTCAGTGAATTTTGGTTGGACAGTGATGAAACCTGCAGCCTCAGAATCTGTGAGAAGTCTGCTTTCAGCACCCAACAGCATTGTTGTGTTGTGTGCTGTGGATCCACCTCTGCAAACTCATCACTGTTTTACCATCATGTTTCTACTTAGACAACAACAAAGGAAGCAGTTCCCAGGAACTACTTCCTGTCTTGTTAACATAAGAGTACGTTGCCCTCCAAAGCACCTCCACTTCTCCTCTTATTAGAGGACTGCCTTATTATTAATCTGCTAATTCTGTCAGTTGATGAAAGAAAAATGCTTGATCTCACCTGAGAGTTTCCAGTGTACAGTGTGGACTCTTCAGTCCTTCAGACAGAAGCTTCACGCCTGAATCCTTCAGGTTGATGTTACTCAGGTCCAGCTGTCTCAGATTAGAGGTCTGAGAGCTGAGACCTGAGGCCAGAGCTTCACAGCTTCTCTCTGACAGGTCACAGTGACTCAGTCTGAAAAATAACAGATAAACAATTACAAAAATAAAACACTTCTGTTGAAGCGTAATGAGATACTATTATATTTAGCAATATTTCATCTTGTTTTGTCAGGAAACTGAGCACTGATGCAGAGCAACATGTGGAGAGAATCAGAGGAGAAGAAGTGAAGAGAGAACAGCAGTAAAACAACACTGAATTGTTCAGTGTGCTTTTGATATCAACAGAATGTGTCAAATTTCTTTATTTTGTATTTGTTTTAGTAGAATTGATGATTATCACTTAGATAACAACCACAGGCCAGGTCTAAATTGCACTTTGGTGACAGTTACACCCAGAAATATTTCAGAAACGTGGACAATTTGTGCTCCATTGTATTCAGTATTGAACAAACTGAGTACCGATGACCACTTAATATTTTTGATATTTTATTTGAGTTGTTCCACCTGATCTGTGTTAACTAGAATAAACATTTAAAAGCTAAAGCTATGATCACATATGTACTTACAGAGCTTTGTTGGAGGCTTTGACCACTGGCAGCAGCCTCAGAAGAGCCTTTTTAAAGGCTCATGTTCTCACTTAGATCACTTTATAGCTGTATATCTCAAATTTCTGTAAAGTTATTTATTTCATATTCTGTATAGTTTTTCATATTTATATCCTGTTCATAGCCTGTACATAGCTTTTACTCACTACAGCCTGTACATACTTAGTTAAAGAATATTCACAACATACTTCATACCGTGTACATTATAACATACCATAATAGACCCATTTCTGTAATATACTTACATATCTATACTATTGCTAATATATATTGTAATATACCTATATCACTAAAGCACTTCTGGATGGATGCAAACTGCATTTCGTTGCCCTGTACCTGTGCATGTGCAATGACAATAAAGTTGAATTCTATTCTAATTCTATTCTATTCTATTTATTTCTACTTACATTTCATTCTGGGAAAAATGGGGATTACTTTGAAAACAGAAAGTATTTTTCCCAAAAATCAGCCCTGGATTAGTAAATCACTCCAACATGTTCTCAGGCAGAAGACGCTGTCTTGTTATGAGGGAGAGAAGAAAAGCAGCTAAAATCAGGTGTAAAAGTAAAGCAGAGCATGAGCTGAATAAAGGACACTCAAGGCTGGCTTGGAAAGGAATGAAGTCCATGGTGGGGATGCAGAACAAGGAGCAAAGATGAATGTGATGCTGAATCAGCAGAAGACTTGGACTCATTTCATTCCCGCTTCTTTATTTTTATTGACATTTTAGAATCACTATACAATACCATCAACTTCAGCTATCTTTCAGTACATATATTTTTTTCTTTTTTTCTATATTTAAACAACTAAAATATCCATACAATAAGAATGAAAGAAGAAGAAAAGAAAAAGAAGCAAAACAGGAAACAACAAACAACATAAATAAAAAATACATAAGGAAAAAGAAAAAGGAAAGAAAAATAAATAAATAAATATAGGGAGTGTGTTTTTGTTTCCATTAATGTAACTAATTTTTCCTCTAGTCTTCTAGTAGTTAACAAAGTCAAAATCTAACGCAAAAGCAAAAACTAATTAGTCTGCCTTCCTCCATTACCATACATAAAGCTGTTAATCCTTTATATGTCCAATCTTTGAATCTGGTGTCCAATTTATTTGGAGCAAAATGTGTGTCATATGCACACCACTTAAGAACTGCTATATCCTCTTATAGTTTATATTCTTTTATTACTGTTTCCCAAATTTTAAAAGTCAACTTGATCCATGGATTTTCAATAGTTTTTATTGAATTTTGCAAGCTTCTGTCTGCTATAATAGCTTATATGGGGATGGAGGTCAGACTCTCCTCAATAACTTTCCATTGAGCGTCATATGAAGGATTACATCAGCATATCATAGGCCTTAATTGTGCTGCCCAATAATATTCCCTAAGAGAAGGTAAGCCCCACCCCCCTTTTCCTTTGTTAAGTTGTAGGGTTTTAAATCTAATTCGGGGCCTTTTTCCTTGCCATATGTATCTTCACAAAATTTTATCCCATTCATTAAACTGTTTCTGGTTAATTTCTATTGGTAATGTTTGAAATAAATATAATAATTTAGGTAGAATATTAATTTTAATTGAGTCTATTCTCGAATATAAACTTAAATATGGAATTAGATTCCATCTCGCTATATGTTCCTTAATTTTTTTCTGTATTGGTAAATAATTTCGTTCTAATAGTTCTGTAAGATCCTTAGGTATTATGACTCCTAGATATTTAAAGTACTCTGTTTGCCATGCTAATTGATACTTATTTTTAATTTCTTCTGATGGAATATAGTTGTACTTAAGCAATTGTGTTTTACTCATATTAACCCTATATCCAGATAGTCGACCAAAGTATTCAAATGATTGCATTAATTTAGGTAAAGAGTTTGATGGTTGACCCAAAAATATTAAAATATCATCTGCATAGCAGGCTAATTTATGCTCCTTTTCATGGATATGAATACCTTCTACTTCTTTATTTTGTCTTATATATTGAGCCAATGGTTCCAGATATAACGCAAATAATAATGGTGAGCACGCACAGCCCTGCCTTGTTCCTCTTTGCAGCTTAATACTATTTGATAGGTAGCCATTAATTTTAATCCTTGCCGTAGGGTTATCATAAAGTGCCTGTATTGTCTTAATTATATTTTCGTGAAAGCCAAATGTATGCAAGACTCGGTAAAGAAAGTTCCAATTAACTGAATCGAATGATTTTTCTGCATCGATACTGATTACCATTGCTTCTATTTTATTCTTTTGAATATGATTAATAATTTGTAATGTCCGTCGCACATTATCTTGTATTTGGCGCTCTCGAATAAAACCTGTTTGATCATTATGAATTAGATTAGGTAAGAACTTTTCTAATCGTCGAGCCATGATAGATGTAAACAGCTTGTAATCTGTATTAAGAACACATATTGGTCTATATGACGCACATTCTAATTTATCCTTGTTTTCTTTTGGGATGGCAGAGATAATTGCTTCTTTCCAGCTAGAAGGTACTTGAGCCTTCTTTAGGATCCAATTCATTGTTAGAAGCATCACTGGTATTAATTCTTCTTTTAGCTCCTTGTACCATTCTGCCGTATATCCATCTGATCCTGGAGATTTATTTCTGTTAACTTTACTTATTGCTATTCTTAGTTCCTTTTCTGTTATATCTTCAATCAAAGTTTTATTCTGTTCTTCATTCAGTACTGGTAAATCAAGAGAATCTAAAAAACTGTTAATTTCAACTATACTACTCTCTGTGTTATTAGCATACAGAGTCTTATAAAATGTTTCAAATGCACTCTGAACTTCTATTGGTTTATTTTTTTATTAGTTTTGTCACTGGATGTTTAATTTTGTGAACTGTATTATCTGCTATTTTCTTTTTTAGTTTCCAGGCTAATACATTCATTGCTTTTGATCCTCCCTCATAATACCTTTGTTTAAGAAACATTGATTTTTTTTAAATTTCATATGTGGTCAAATCATTTATTTCATTTCTTGCTTTCCTAATTTCCTCCAATATATCCTGAGATGTTTTTCTTTCATGCCTTTTCTCTAATTCTTATTTTGTAGCTCTTCTAATTTCTTATTTCTCATCTTTTTCTTATAAGAGGATATTGCTATAATTTTCCCTCTCATGACAGCTTTTAAGGCATCCCACAGTATAGGACGAGACACCTCACCATTGTCATTAGTTTCCATATAGAAGTGAATCTCTTTCTTAATTTGTCCTTTAAAGTGAGGATCATTCAGTAAGCTTGAATTTAATTTCCAATTATTGAGTTTTGGTTGCACGTTTAAATCAACAGACAGGTATACTGGTGCATGATCGCTTAACTCTATTGCTCCAATTGCACAAGTGTTTATTTTATCTTTATTTTTCCCAAAAGTTATGAAATAATCTGTTCTTGTGTATAACGAGTGCGGTGAGGAAAAATAAGTATAATCCCTTTGGTAGGGATGCAAGTCTCTCCATATATCAATTAGTCCCACCTCCTTCATCAATGTATTTATATTCTTAATTAATGTTTTAGTATTCTGTGCTTTTCTATTGGAAATATCTAGCTTTGGTTGTAGATGTATATTTAAATCTCCTCCGCAAATTAGGAAACCTACTGTCTCTGTTACCATCACATCTATAATTTTCTTAAAGAAATAAATATCGCTTCCAGGGGGTGCATATATATTTAACAACGTGACTGGGTTCCCCTCAATGTTTCCCCTTACCAAAATATAACGTCCCTCTTTATCACTTATCTCAGATATTTTTTCAAAGAGTAATTTGCTTGATAACAGGATAGCCACTCCTCTCCTTCGTCCAGTTTTATAGGAAGAGGAGAAACTGTTGTATAACCCATTCTTTTCAGTTTTTCATGCTCCTTACAGTCTAGATGGGTTTCCTGTAGATACACTATTTGTACTTGTTCTTTCTTCATTTTAGTTAAAATTTTATTACGTTTAATTGGATTCGACAGGCCATTTACATTATATGATATGATTTTTACCTTATCTTTAAGCATACCCTTCCTATTTGAATATTATTAATGTAACAACGACATGTACCATCAGACCACTCCCTAAACATACATAAGCAAACATTAATATTAACATTAAAGCTGTATAAAACAACAGCTACAGAAATAAGCTTTATTTGGTCAAAGAAAAAAAAAAAAAGACTTCCAACTGTGGGGTCCCCGATATGACCCTAAGTAAGCCCCGATAAAAGAGGGGGCTTCGAGGGGGGCCTCTCTCACCTCTATGTGAGACAGGGCCTTCCTTAGCCAGCAGGCCAATGTCCATTCTACTAATAGCATAGGTAGCACGTCCGCCTATTTTCAATTTCTGCATTGCCACTTCAGTATATTATTTCGAGATAAGAAGTCTTTACCAGTGTATATGGCTATAGCTTGATTCCAGCTTTGATATCATTGATTTCAATGAAGAGCTTTGTGATTGTAGCAAAGGGCTGGTAGCTCTGAGAGTCCCACTGATGAGGAGTTTGTGAAGGATCGCAGTTATCTAAAGAGCTTAGAAAAAAAGGCATCTGGACTTCTTTAAGTTTTTTGAAGACGTTTCGCCTTTCACCTCTCATCCAAGAAGCTTCTTTATTTCTAGGGTCAAATGGTGGAGAGTCCCAGATTAGCCTGTGTACAAACAGACTTCAGCCATATGAGAGTGAGTGTGAGTGAATGAGAGCACACACAGGACACTCTGATCTCTGAATGTGTGTGACGCAGTGAAAAAGAGGATTGTACTGGATATACTGTGACTGACAAACAGAGTTTAAAGAGAAAGGTGTTTGGATTAAAATGGATTATGCTAAAGTGAACGTGCTAATGAAATCTGAACTGACTGAAATGTGAAGTGAAGATTATTCAGATGTAAAAGAGAGAGAAACTGATAATAAGGTGGGGCTGGAGATCAGTGAAGGGCATGTAAACACCTGATTGGTTGAGTAGATATCAGATCGACAGTTTCACAGTTTTCCCTGTGGATTATAACTTTAAGAAGATGTAACATTCATCAAGGAATCCTGCTCTCCGGATTATTTCCATGAACACTGAGCTGGATCACATCTACAGTGCTGGAAGTGCCCGTCTCACCACCAACCTCTCTGTGCACATTCACTTTTCAACCCTTTGTGAGACACTAAAGGTGTAAATCTGAGTATTTATCTATGTTAGGGCAAACACCTCTAATAGGTTGGTTTAGTCTTTCCAAGTCATATCTTCCCTTAGATCTGCGGTCCAGGCTCCTAAAATCATCCTAGTTTTACAAGCACTACAATCTAGAGGAGAGCTGCACTAACAGGTGTGACTGATGAGATCTGACCTGCAAGGATACTCATGTTTATGTGTATCAGGACAAGCAGGGAAGACCTGGACATCAACTCTGTCAGGCTGCCTGAGTCCTCTCACCCACATCAGCTCAGAACTCTGCATTATCTACTGAGTCAGACTCAGAGGATCAGGGATCAGAAGTTCTACAAAGAGTAGAACCAGACTTCCTGTATAGAGGTGTGTGGGCCTACTGATCCACAGTGTCAGCACAACTTTCACATCATATTCATCTCAGCACAACTAAAACATGTGACTGACCTCAGAGTTTCAAATCGACATCGTGGATTCTCCAGAAGAACACACAGCTGCTTCACTCCTGAATCCTGCAGGTTGTTGTAGGTTCCACTCAGGTCCAGCACTCTGGGATACGAGGGGTTGGACTTCAGCGCTGCTGCCAGATAATCACAGCTGATCTCTGACAAACCACAGTCCTTCAATCTGAATAAAAAATGAAAGATGTAAGTTTATTAGACAAAGTGTGAGCTTGAAATCATTCAGTGTTTCATCATCTGTTCAGAGCTGAAGAAGGTTCAGAATGTAGAAGTTTAGAAAATGGAAACTCCAAACAGCTGAAGCCAACAGGAAGCAGCTTCAAACAAACAAGAGAAAAAAATGAATTTTTCACATTGAAGTCGTACATTTATCATAAAGTTGTCAAGTTTTGCCGTGTGAAATAACAAAACTGAACAGGAATCCTCAGAGTTGAACCCTCTGCACAGAGGTTCAGGTTCCTCTTCAGGTCCCAAAGTGCAGAACAACAAGGTTTCAAACAGCTTCGTTCCAGCAGCATCAGCCACAGAAATGCAGAGATAATTCTTTGGATCTCTTGGTTGTGTTGTATGATGCTGTGTTTGCATATCTGGTGTCTGTGTTGCTTTGTGAGGACGGATCATTTACTGCAGCTCCAGATAAACAGAGCTGGACCTGAACCTGGTAGCTTCACTTAGAAGACACTTGTGACGGGAACGTCAGGTCAAAAAAGTGCCCCTCCGACAGCCAAACCCATCTGTTCTCTGATTGGATAGTTACATTTGTGATTGACATGACATTGACCAATCAGATGAAAGGAAGAAAAATAGGGTCAAAATTCGTACTTGTAACTTGCAGGTTTTTTTTTTGGCTAAGTCCACACACAAATCTTTTTTACACACACACAAATCTTTTTTACACATACAAATTTTTTTCACGCACACACAAATTCTTTTTACACACACACAAATCTTTTTTTACACACACACAAATTCTTTTTACACATACACACAAATCTTTTTTACACACACACAAATCTTTTTTACACATACAAAGTTTTTTTCACGCACACACAAATCTTTTTTACACACACACACAAATCTTTTTTACACACACACACAAATCTTTTTTACACACACACACAAATCTTTTTTACACACACACAAATCTTTTTTACACATACAAAGTTTTTTTCACGCACACACAAATCTTTTTTACACACACACAAATTCTTTTTACACATACAAATCCTGATTTACAAGTACAAAATCTTTATGACCACATTTTGAGCCCATACAAATGTTCTGCAGACGAGTCCATGCGCTCACAACAAAGCTCAGTGTGGACGACGCTGTGCACGCTCCAATGCTGATTGGTTAGAAAGTGGGCGGGAACAGGGAAGAGAGCGACAGCAGTGTTCAGCACAAACACGAAGGACCAAAGAAGAAGAACATGACAAGCTCAGATGGAGGCTGCAGTGGACACTTTTCATTGTTTTAACATTCGCTTTCACTTCAGCTTCACCAACAACAGCACAAGCAGAGCAGCCCACTGACTGCGTGGCCGTGACGGCGCCCCCTGGTGACTGTAAACCACTACAACATGTAGACGGCCGTCTGCTGCTCATTTCTTTGCCACCATCACAGGAGCTCTTTATCATGTTCTACACTCTCATTGGTTCTTTGTGTGCTTGTTTTTTACAACAGTAGTCATTGTGATTGTTCAAAGAAGACAGTCAGCTGTGACTAAATGCAGCTCCTACAGCAGTGATTGGAATAACTACTGAAGCTAATCCAGTATCAAAGCTCAGGAATCAGCAGCTCCCACCTCGTTTTCTTTGAACAACTATTTTTAGCTGCTGTGTTTTTGTGTTTCTGCGGACCTCAGACATCCTGCTGCTCTGGAGAACTGAAGCTCTAAAGGCTTCAGCCTTTATCTCCAAGAAACAAAGCTGATCATGGAGACCCAGCAGGTCAGCTGATCTGTGGACAGCACCAGCATCTTTAAGTAAGTCTGAGAGGTGAGCAGTCTTTGGAAGCCTTTACTGTCTGATAGTCTCAGAGCAGGATTTGGATCATTATTTGGCTTTTCTTCTATTATTATGTTTAGTTTCTGCTTCACAGATATTCTCTGAGATGTTCTCTGAAATGTTTCCCACTGTTGGACAAACTTTCACAGTTTCTTCATAAAGGAGATCTCCTGTGCAGTCCATCTGCCTCATAACTTTTGCACTGTCCACTTCCTGCTGTGACAAAACAAATTTCCCACGTGTGGGACTAATAAAGGTTATCTTATCTTATCTTATCTGTGATAATATGTTAAACACTGAATCATAATCATAATCAGAAAGAATCAGAAAGGGTTTATTGCCAAATGTTGAGCAGGTTTACAACATTAGGAAATTGCTGCGGTGCTTCAGTGCAAACATGCTGTCATAAAAAATATAAAAATAAGAATAAGAATTAAAAGTGCTAAGTACATAGATATATACATGATATATACATGAGTGCAGGTGGTGATCAGTGCCAAACATGGAATGATGCAGTGAACACAGCGTAGGGTCATGTGTTAGTGGCGGGGACAGTCATATGGTTATTGTTCATGAGTCCAACAGCAGAGGGGAAGAAACTGTTCTTGTGGCGAGAGGTTCTGGTGCGAATGGACCGGAGCCTCCTGCCTGAGGGGAGCAGGTCAAACAGACTGTGTCCAGGGTGAGAAGGGTCAGCTGAGATCCGAGCTGCACGCCCCAGTGTCCTGGAGGTGTACAGGTCCTGCAGAGATGGGAGTCTGCAGCCAATCACCTTCTCAGCAGAGCGCACAACACGCTGCAGTCTCTGTTTGTCCCTGATAGTGGCTCCAGCGTACCACACGGTGATGGAGGAGGTGAGGATGGACTCGATGATTGCAGTGTAGAATTGCATCATCGTCCATGTTGGCAGGTTGAATTTCTTCAGCTGCCTCAGGAAGTACATCCTCTGCTGGGCTTTCTTGATGACGGAGGTGATGGTGGGTTCCCACTTCAGGTCCTGGGTGATGGTGGTACCCAGGAAGCGGAATGAGTCCACAGAGGTGATGGGGGTGTCAGACAGGATGATGGGGGGGGGAGTGGAGCTGTGTGCTTCCTGAAGTCCACAATAATCTCCACTGTCTTCTGGGCATTCAGCACCAGGTTGTTGTGGCTGCACCAGGACACCAGACGTTCAACCTCCCTCCTGTAGGCAGACTCATCCCCGTCAGAGATGAGTCCAATGACGGTGGTGTCATCTGCAAACTTGATTAGCTTGACAGACTGGAGGGTGGAGGTGCAGCAGTTGGTGTACAGGGAGAAGAGCAGAGGAGAAAGAACACAGCCCTGAGGGGAGCCGGTGCTGATGGTCCGGGAGTCCGAGACATTCTTTCCCAGCCTCACATGCTGCTTCCTGTCCGTCAGGAAGTCAGTGATCCACCGGCAGATGGGATCAGGCACATTCATCTGGGAAAGCTTGCCTCGGAGATGGTCTGGAAGGATGGTGTTGAAGGCAGAGCTGAAGTCCACAAACAGGATCCTGGCGTAGGTTCCTGGGGAGTCCAGATGCTGCAGGATGAAGTGTAGGGCCATGTTGATGGCGTCATCTACAGACCTGTTGGCTCTGTATGCAAACTGCAGGGGATCCAGGAGGGGGGCCGTGAGGGTCCTGAGATGGGAGAGAACCAGGTGCTCAAATGACTTCATGACCACAGATGTCAGAGCCACGGGTCTGTAGTCATTTAGTCCAGTGATCCTAGGTTTCTTGGGGACAGGGATTATGGTAGAGGACTTGAAGCAGGCAGGCACATGACATGCCTGCAGTGAGGAGTTGAAGATGCCAGAAAACACTGGGGCCAGCTCGTTTGCACAGTGTCTGAGGGTGGCAGGAGACACGCCGTCTGGGTCAGGAGCTTTTCGAGCATTCAGACTCTTAAACTGCTTCCTCACATCTGCTTCATGAATATGAAGAGTTGTGGTGGGAGGAGGTGGTGTGAAATCCTCTTTTGTGTGGGGTGAGGGGAGGGGGGTGTTGTAGGTGAAGTGTTTGAAGGTGGTGATGGCTCTATGGAGGGGGGAGAGGTGGGGGAATGAGTGTCCAAAGTGTCTCTATTGTTGGGGCCGTTGGAGGTGTGAAGGCTGCCTGATGGCTCGTCAAAACGGCAGTAGAAGTCGTTGAGGGTGTTGGCTAAGAGCAAGTCATCAGTGGAGTGGGAGGTTTTAGGCTTGTAGTTGGTGATATTCCTAAAACCTTTCCACACAGAGGCCGAGTCATTCTCTGAGATCTGCTGCTGCATCTTCTCAGAGTGCTGATGTTTAGCAACGTCCACTTCTTTAGTGAACCTGTACTTGGCCTCTCTGTAGCAGTCCCTGTCTCCGCTTCTGAACGCCTTTCTCTTTTCCAGCCACAGCTTTTTGAGTTTAGGAGTAAACCAGGGTTTGTCATTGTTATAACTCACCCTGGTGCGTGATGGCACAATGCTGTCCTCACAGAAGTGGATATAGGAGGTGACAGTGTCCGTAAACTCGTCCAAGCTGTTAGAAGCAGCCTTCATTGTGTCCCAGTCTGTGGTCTCCAAACACGTGCGAAGCTCCTCCACAGCCTCGTTGCTCCACAGTTTTTTAGTCCTCACGACAGGTTTGGAGAGCTTCAGCCTCTGTCTGTACGCGGGGATTAGGTGGATCATGACGTGGTCAGAAAGTCCGAGTGAAGCGCGGGGCACCGCGCGATAGGCCCCGCTGATCGTGCTGTAACAGTGGTCTAATGTCCTCTCCTCTCTGGTCGGGCATTTAATATACTGCTTGTATTTCGGAAGCTCATGGCTCAGATTGGCTTTGTTAAAGTCCCCAAGAGCAATGATGAGAGAGTCCGGGTATGTCCGCTCCGTGTGGAGAATCTGCTCTGCGAGTGCGCACTGAGCTGCCTGCGCATCCACGTCTGGTGGGATGTAAACAGCGGCCAGGATGAATGAAGCAAACTCCCGCGGAGAATAAAACGGTTTGCAGTGAATAAAAAGGTATTCCAGAGAGGAAGAGCAGTGCTGAGCAATCACTGTTACGTCTGTGCACCAGCCTCTATTAATGTAGAAGCAGACACCTCCACCTTTGGTCTTACCAGAGAGAGAGGCCTGCCGGTCCGCGCGCAGCAGATGAAAGCCCTCCAGCTTTAGCGTGCTGTCCGGGATGTTCTCACTGAGCCACGACTCCGTAAAACATAAGACACAGGAGGAGGCAAAGTCTCTGTTCATGCTTCTCATCAGGGCCAGTTCGTCTATCTTATTCCTGAGTGAGCGTACATTGGAAAGGAAGATCCCAGGAAGAGCAGTTCGCAGTCCACATCTCCTCAGACGCACGAGTGCGCCGGCTCGCTTACCTCTCTTTCGGCGTCTCACTTTCCTGGTCAGAGTCTGCAGTAAATCTGCCGCAGATGCGACAAATATTGGAAGAAAATCCACAGGTGTAGTAGTCCTGTAGTTAAGAAGCTCTTCTCTGGTGTAAGAATATCCAGAGGGGTGCCCAGACACAGAAGTTATGCACAGAATTATGATTCATATCTGAATGTACTGACTGTTAATTATTGATGAGAACATAATCAGTAAATATAAATATGTTTGAGTTTGGCTTTGATGAATCAGAATAAAAGTAATAAAATAATGATTTTAGAGACAGGCCTAACTCAGGCCAGCTGACAGCCTGTGTACAAACAGACTTCAGCCATATGAGAGTGAGTGTGAGTGAATGAGAGCACACACAGGACACTCTGATCTCTGAATGTGTGTGACGCAGTGAAAAAGAGGATTGTACTGGATATACTGTGACTGACAAACAGAGTTTAAAGAGAAAGGTGTTTGGATTAAAATGGATTATGCTAAAGTGAACGTGCTAATGAAATCTGAACTGACTGAAATGTAAAGTGAAGATAATTCATTATTTACTGAGTCAGACTCAGAGGATCAGGGATCAGAAGTTCTACAAAGAGTAGAACCAGACTTCCTGTATAGAGGTGTGTGGGCCTACTGATCCACAGTGTCAGCACAACTTTCACATCATATTCATCTCAGCACAACTAAAACATGTGACTGACCTCAGAGTTTCAAATCGACATCGTGGATTCTCCAGAAGAACACACAGCTGCTTCACTCCTGAATCCTGCAGGTTGTTGTAGGTTCCACTCAGGTCCAGCACTCTGGGATACGAGGGGTTGGACTTCAGCGCTGCTGCCAGATAATCACAGCTGATCTCTGACAAACCACAGTCCTTCAATCTGAATAAAAAATGAAAGATGTAAGTTTATTAGACAAAGTGTGAGCTTGAAATCATTCAGTGTTTCATCATCTGTTCAGAGCTGAAGAAGGTTCAGAATGTAGAAGTTTAGAAAATGGAAACTCCAAACAGCTGAAGCCAACAGGAAGCAGCTTCAAACAAACAAGAGAAAAAAATGAATTTTTCACATTGAAGTCGTACATTTATCATAAAGTTGTCAAGTTTTGCCGTGTGAAATAACAAAACTGAACAGGAATCCTCAGAGTTGAACCCTCTGCACAGAGGTTCAGGTTCCTCTTCAGGTCCCAAAGTGCAGAACAACAAGGTTTCAAACAGCTTCGTTCCAGCAGCATCAGCCACAGAAATGCAGAGATAATTCTTTGGATCTCTTGGTTGTGTTGTATGATGCTGTGTTTGCATATCTGGTGTCTGTGTTGCTTTGTGAGGACGGATCATTTACTGCAGCTCCAGATAAACAGAGCTGGACCTGAACCTGGTAGCTTCACTTAGAAGACACTTGTGACGGGAACGTCAGGTCAAAAAAGTGCCCCTCCGACAGCCAAACCCATCTGTTCTCTGATTGGATAGTTACATTTGTGATTGACATGACATTGACCAATCAGATGAAAGGAAGAAAAATAGGGTCAAAATTCGTACTTGTAACTTGCAGGGGGTTTTTTTTGGCTAAGTCCACACACAAATCTTTTTTTTACACACACACAAATCTTTTTTACACACACACACACAAATCTTTTTTACACACACACACACAAATCTTTTTTACACACACAAATCCTGATTTACAATTACAAAATATTTATGACCACATTTTGAGCCCATACAAATGTTCTGCAGACGAGTCCATGTGCTCACAACAAAGCTCAGTGTGGACGACGCTGTGCACGCTCCAATGCTGATTGGTTAGAAAGTGGGCGGGAACAGGGAAGAGAGCGACAGCAGTGTTCAGCACAAACACGAAGGATCAAAGAAGAAGAACATGACAAGCTCAGATGGAGGCTGCAGTGGACACTTTTCATTGTTTTAACATTCGCTTTCACTTCAGCTTCACCAACAACAGCACAAGCAGAGCAGCCCACTGACTGCGTGGCCGTGACGGCGCCCCCTGGTGACTGTAAACCACTACAACATGTAGACGGCCGTCTGCTGCTCATTTCTTTGCCACCATCACAGGAGCTCTTTATCATGTTCTACACTCTCATTGGTTCTTTGTGTGCTTGTTTTTTACAACAGTAGTCATTGTGATTGTTCAAAGAAGACAGTCAGCTGTGACTAAATGCAGCTCCTACAGCAGTGATTGGAATAACTACTGAAGCTAATCCAGTATCAAAGCTCAGGAATCAGCAGCTCCCACCTCGTTTTCTTTGAACAACTATTTTTAGCTGCTGTGTTTTTGTGTTTCTGCGGACCTCAGACATCCTGCTGCTCTGGAGAACTGAAGCTCTAAAGGCTTCAGCCTTTATCTCCAAGAAACAAAGCTGATCATGGAGACCCAGCAGGTCAGCTGATCTGTGGACAGCACCAGCATCTTTAAGTAAGTCTGAGAGGTGAGCAGTCTTTGGAAGCCTTTACTGTCTGATAGTCTCAGAGCAGGATTTGGATCATTATTTGGCTTTTCTTCTATTATTATGTTTAGTTTCTGCTTCACAGATATTCTCTGAGATGTTCTCTGAAATGTTTCCCACTGTTGGACAAACTTTCACAGTTTCTTCATAAAGGAGATCTCCTGTGCAGTCCATCTGTGATAATATGTTAAACACTGAATTATGATTCATATCTGAATGTACTGACTGTTAATTACTGATGAGAACATAATCAGTAAATATAAATATGTTTGAGTTTGGCTTTGATGAATCAGAATAAAAGTAATAAAATAATGATTTTAGAGACAGGCCTAACTCAGGCCAGCTGACAGCCTGTGTACAAACAGACTTCAGCCATATGAGAGTGAGTGTGAGTGAATGAGAGCACACACAGGACACTCTGATCTCTGAATGTGTGTGACGCAGTGAAAAAGAGGATTGTACTGGATATACTGTGACTGACAAACAGAGTTTAAAGAGAAAGGTGTTTGGATTAAAATGGATTATGCTAACGTGAACGTGCTAATGAAATCTGAACTGACTGAAATGTGAAGTGAAGATAATTCAGATGTAAAAGAGAGAGAAACTGATAATAAGGTGGGGCTGAAGATCAGTGAAGGGCATGTAAACACCTGATTGGTTGAGTAGATATCAGATCGACAGTTTCACAGTTTTCCCTGTGGATTATAACTTTAAGAAGATGTAACATTCATCAAGGAATCCTGCTCTCCGGATTATTTCCATGAACACTGATCTGGATCACATCTACAGTGCTGGAAGTGCCCGTCTCACCACCAACCTCTCTGTGCACATTCACTTTTCAACCCTTTGTGAGACACTAAAGGTGTAAATCTGAGTATTTATCTATGTTAGTGCAAACACCTCTAATAGGTTGGTTTAGTCTTTCCAAGTCATATCTTCCCCTAGATCTGCGGTCCAGGCTCCTAAAATCATCCTAGTTTAACAAACACTACAATGTAGAGGAGAACTGCACTAACAGGTGTGACTGATGAGATCTGACCTGCAAGGATACTCATGTTTATGTGTATCAGGACAAGCAGGGAAGACCTGGACATCAACTCTGTCAGGCTGCCTGAGTCCTCTCACCCACATCAGCTCATCAACTCTAAACAGGAATGAGCAGCTCATTTCAAAATAAAAGGTTGGAATTGTAAAGAAAACAAACAGAGCTCATAAACTGAAACTGATTTCATTTTTTCAGCTGGAACATTTTAGTTGTTCCTTTTTCAATACATACATAATTATATTTACAGTAAGTCTTATCATTCCCCTTTTCCCTGCCAGTCACCGCCAATGTTCCCTCTAATGTTTCATGTGTCTGAGCGAACACACAAACTCCCTGAGCGTCCCTTGGACCTCTGTGAGCAACAGCAGACGTGTGCACTGTGGTCACGCCAGCATCTTATCCATCCAAGTTACACGGTTTATTAAAGTAATCAAATTACAGCATTTACATTTATGTTAGACTACTGTTAATTAACTGCTTTAGCCCACTTACAATGAAAATTAAAAACAACCTTGTTCATGACCTGTAGCATGTTAACACTATTGGAAGTAAAAATAACTTGAACTCCAATTTTGAAAACACAACTTTATTTTTTCTATTTTTATAAAGCTCTGACTTGTATTATGAGTCTGTGGTCTGGGAGAGAGTCTGTAACTCTGTCTGCAACATACAGGATATAATGACCAATGTTGGGCAATTAATTATATAGTTACTTCTTCAAAAAAGTTACTGAGTTTTGCAAACAACAAAGTTTGTTGCAATAAATACTGAATACTATCGTTGTTATAAACAACAATACTATTCAGGAAGAAAACCAAACATTGCAGATATTTTATCATAACTCTGGTTTTACGCGGCCGATCAACACAATTTAAAAACTGGTATAAAGTCCACACTTTTTCCCTCAGTTGCTCCGTCTGTCCTGGTCACATCTCCAATGGTTGTACACGTTGTCATTAACGTGGCTTCACCTCATCATCAGCCACTTTGCTCGCTATAACACCATTGTCGGCACATAAGGACGCTGTCATAGCCTGTCAGCGACGTTGATTAGCTGCGTATATACGAATGTGAATCGCGTGATTGGCTGGACTATGGGATAAGGTGGCATCGTTCTAATCCCATATAGGAGCAGCCAGTCACTGACTAACACTGCAAAACAGAATTGTTGAAGATTTAATTTTTATTTCAATTGAGATTTGATTTTTTTGTGTGCAACACAGATTTTCTGTGTGCAGAGACCGTGCCAGCAGCGCGCAGTTGCACGAGCGCAGCTTATTGGGAACATTGGGCACCACCACAGTTCACTTCAACAAAACTTTACTTCAGATTTGTTTTCATGTTTTGATCCAGTGATGAGAGCCGTTTCCCCCATGTCCAGTCCTTGTACTAAGCTAGGCTAAACATGTCCAGGGCCTGTCTCTGTGCAGCTTTTAATCTGATGTTAATAAGGTAGAAATGGAGGAAGAAGAAAATGACTTCATCAATCAACATGCAGCTACCAACCCAAATGGTGAGGTGGTGGTTAGTTATTACTGTCGTTTATGATCCCCTACATTATCCTACATTCAAATATATTCTCCAGCTACAATAGTGTTTGTGTTCCTAAAAGGATTTCATGAATGTGTTATTGTTCATGTCACATCTGTATGAAACAAAGAGGAAGTGAGGTTTATCCTTCATGTTCCAGCATGTAAACCTGAGATCTGTGTGGAGCAGCTGACCTGTACGATGTGCTCAACACAAACATTATTTACCATCAGTTACTGTGTGACTGAACCACGTGGGTGTATGAAACATCGCTTTCAGTTTTAATAGCACATGGCAACATTCAGACGTGAATCTATACAGTAACACTTTGATTTGTTACAGTGAGGAGACTGATGAAGGGAACGATGAGGGGAAACTAACAGCAGCAACAGAAACCAGGAGACAAAGCTGAGGTCTGGGTTCCTCTATGCTACACACAGCCTCCTGCTCCTGGACTTTAGAAAACACATAAATGTCTCTAAGTACACTTACTTCAGAAACTCTATCAAACTAATTACAAGTTTACTTCAGCTTTAAATTACTCACAACATCAGCACACATGAGTAAACAAAGTAACTCACAGCTACTGTTCAAGTTTAGTCATCTCTAATACAAATATACCTCATTATTATGAATCTCACAGCTACCTGCTCATTGAACTGAACTATAATTCTGTTTTACCATTAAAACAAAATATGTGACTGTAAAAAATGTTCAGACAGTAATTAAGAATCTCCTAAGCAATCCAAAGATAAAGAAAAGTTCACCTGCCAATTCTATAAAGCTTGGTTGTTTATACAATAATATCATTTAATGATATGTTTGGATCCTGACCTGAGAGTTTCCAGTGTACAATGTGGACTCTGCAGTGCAGCAGACAGAAGCTTCACTCCTGAATCCCGCAGGTCATTGTTACTCAGGTCCAGCTCTTTCAGACTAGAGGACTGGGAGTTGAGAACTGAGGACAGAGCATCACAGCTTCTGTCTGAGAGGTTACAGCCACTCAGTCTGGAAGAAAACAAACAAACAATTAAATCAGTCAAATGAAACATTTTTAATGCCAGCATGCAATACAATTATTGGTTAACTAAATAGCTTCATTAAAACACAACTCTTCTTCTATAGCAGCACTTACTCCTTGTAAGCGCCACCTGCTCCACCATCTGAGTCAGAAGACATGAAAACAAACTGTAAATCTAGTAGAAACATGATTGGAAATCTTCTCAGATCCATTTGTACATTTAGAGCCTGATCCTGAAATATAGCAGCACGGACATTCACAGCAGCAAAGGGTTCTTGCTGATCTGAGCTGGCTTGGCCCTGGCTTATTGAAGATTAAAGAAAGCGG
The DNA here is from genome assembly GCF_041146795.1 of Maylandia zebra. Classification (NCBI taxonomy): domain Eukaryota; kingdom Metazoa; phylum Chordata; class Actinopteri; order Cichliformes; family Cichlidae; genus Maylandia; species Maylandia zebra. Next base: position 10,581,439 of record NC_135168.1, on the reverse strand, counting down.
AATCAGCTGTTCAAACCCCCACAAGGCTGCCCGCTGTGACTGAAACAATGGGACGGGTCGTGACTTCTCAAAATGGGCTCATTGAACGCAGCACGGATAAGATCTTGAAGAAGCTCATGGCGGTCGTGAGTTTTCAGACTTTGCTCTTTGAGCACAAAACCGATAACCTCTGGGAGAAGCTCGTGGCTCTCCAACGGGAGATTGAGAGACGAGTGACGGACTGTTAGATCAGCTGTGAAATTGACATGCAGTTGTTCGCACCAAAGAAAGCCACCATCATCTCATGCGGCTAACATACCAGCGCCAGCTGTGGTCTCAAGGCTGGAGCTGAACAAATCTCACCCTGATAACAGACGGTGTTTAGACTTTCCTTCCCATCCTAAGCATGCTTATCCCCTCCCGGTGCAGACGGTGGGTCGAGGGGACCAGCGCAAATGCTGCAGGCCCGGATGCGCTGTCTACACCGGCTGTCTCTCACCTTTTACCCATCCCTGTTGCTTGTCATGTGTTTCTATGGCGCATTAAGAGTTTTCATGTGCTCTGCGCTAAGGTCATTTTTTTTGTCTGTTCTCAAACTGATCTCCCTGTTGGAGCTCAGTCTGGGAGGAGTTCTTTTTTCTCCTCATCTTTCCTGATGTTGTGCATTTTCTGCTGTTCGGTTCCGGGTCGCTGCTCTAGCGGCCGACCGGCCAGCTACCTAGCCTGACCTGTCTCTCCAATGTGATGTTTGTGTATTGTATGTACGGTTGGAAAGCTCAGTATCCTAATTGCCCCTTGAAAATAAATACAGTGTTCTGAATCTGAATCTGAAAAGATTACAGAAGACGACTCTGTTCAGTAAATATTACGCTCATACTGTCAAGAAATACCAAAGGTAGGTAAAACTCTGGTTGTTGCAGCCATCCAGTATGACATGCTTTGTACTGTCCTGCTGCAGTTTGTGACACCTGTTTGATGAGTTGTGAAGGATGATGAAACAAACACTTCACTCAATGTTTGTCTTCTAAACTGGATGTAATTTTGGCAGCCGATAGTTTTTCTTAATCTATCCCAGCTGCAAATAGGAACACAACAAATAAATAACTTTACCCACTTGGATCCTTATCATTCAAGATTGTGAAAAGATTCTCTACTCAGAGAATACTGGAGATTTTAGATGAGAGTGATGGAAGATGATGAAGGGGAAGAGTTTTCACAACTTGAGGCCTTTTGTCTTCACTGTATAGGACAAAGAAGACAGGAAGGGAGGGAGAAGTGAGGAGAATAACACAGGAAATGGTCTTGGGCAGACTCAAACCAGGCCCTGGAGTCACGACTCTAACCTTCAGTGCATGGGTCACCTGCTCAGCCAGGTAAGCTACAGCAGTCAGCAGTGTGTGAGTTAATTTGAAGACAATGATGACTATAAGTCAGGTAAAAAAAATACTATCATCAACCAACAAGGGGAAAACAGTGAGCTTGAATGACCAAGCTTTGACCAAGGGTGGCTCACTCCTCGGTCTTCTTGCCCAAGGAGTGAACCACCCTGCATGGCCATCAATGTGGTGCAAACAAGGCCATCATACAATACAGGCCATCCAAGCTGATTTTAACTTTTCCTCCCAGATACCACCTTAGAAATCATCTAGATTAGGATATGTTGGCTGTTCTAGATCCAATCACAACAAACAGAGAGCTGTTGTGTGTCCAAGGTGAACAGGAAGAATATATACATGCATAAAGTCAATAAAGTCAGAAGGTTTGCTTTAGACTGTGCTGCAGTTTATTATCAAAGACAAACAGGCACCATGCTGCCAACAAATGGCATCAAGTCTGACTTGAAGTTTTTTGTTCTTTTTTTTTTAAATCAAGATTAAATTTTATAGCAACCACAGCAGAGATGACCAGGGAAGGTGTGCTTGAGGGGATATAGCTAAAACAGCTGGTTTCAGACTGAAGATGAACTGAGGTGCTGCACCCAAGTCTGCAGGTTCAGGGAGGGACAAACATCTGCTGCAACCAGATTGGAGTGAGAGGAGAGAGCAGGCCAACAACAACAAAGAAACAACAAACACACTGTGGAAGACCGAAGCAGAGTTTAGTTTAAAGTGGAACTAAGGATGTTTCTCTGGCTGCCAGGATTCACTGAGTAATTCAAATGCTTTCTTTAATGCAGGACCCACCATGCAATAAATTACTGACACAGTTGGATGTTAAAAGTAAAGACATGAGTACAAATGTACTCACAGAGCTTTGTTGGAGGCTTTGACCACTGGCAGCAGCCTCAGAAGAGCCTCCTCTGAAGCAGAGTATTTCTTCAGGTCAAACACATCCAGATCTCCTTCTGATGACAGTAAGATGAAGACCAGAGCTGACCACTGAGCAGGAGACAGTTTATCTGTGGAGAGACTTCCTGATCTCAGGGACTGTTGGATCTCCTCCACTAGAGAACGATCATTCAGTTCATTCAGACAGTGGAACAGATTGATGCTTTTCTCTGCAGACAGATTCTTACTGAGCTTCTTCTTGATGTACTGGACTGTTTCCTGATTGGTCAGTGAGCTGCTTCCTGTCTGTGTCAGCAGACCTCGTAGGAGAGTCTGATTGGTCTGCAGTGAAAGACCCAGGAGGAAGCGGAGGAACAGGTCCAGGTGTCCATTTGGACTCCGTAAGGCCTTGTTCACAGCACTCTGGTGGAGAGATTGAAGTTTTAGTTTGTTAAATAGTTTAGACCATGTAGAGGTTGTTTGTTGTTGTTCCAGCAGATTGAGTCCAGAGTTGATGAAGGTCAGATGGACATGAAGAGCAGCCAGAAACTCCTGAACACTCAGATGGATGAAGCAGAACACCTTGTCCTGGTACAGTCCTCTCTCCTCTTTAAAGATCTGTGTGAACACTCCTGAGTACACTGAGGCTGCTCTGATATCGATGCCACACTCTGTCAGGTCTGATTCATAGAAGATCAGGTTTCCTTTCTGCAGCTGATCAAAAGCCAGTTTTCCCAGAGACTCCATCATCTTCCTGCTCTCTGGACTCCAGTGTGGATCTGTCTCAGCTCCTCCATCATACTTGACCTTCTTCACTTTGGCCTGAACCACCAGGAAGTGGATGTACATCTCAGTCAGGGTCTTGGGCAGCTGTCCTCCCTCTCTGGTTTCCAGCACATCCTCCAGAACTGTAGCAGTGATCCAGCAGAAGACTGGGATGTGACACATGATGTGGAGGCTTCGTGATGTCTTGATGTGGGAGATGATCCTGCTGGCCTGCTCCTCATCTCTGAATCTCTTCCTGAAGTACTCCTCCTTCTGTGGGTCAGTGAACCCTCTGACCTCTGTCACCATGCCAACACAGTCGGGAGGGATCTGATTGGCTGCTGCAGGTCGTGTGGTTATCCAGAGGCGAGCAGAGGGAAGCAGTTTCCCCCTGATGAGGTTTATCAGCAGCACATCCACTGAGGTGGACTTTCTAGGGTCAGTTAGGATTGTAGTTTTGTGGAAGTCCAGAGGAAGTCGACACTCATCCAGACCATCAAAGATGAACACAACCTGGAAGTCTTCAAAGCTGCAGATTCCTGCTTCTTTGGTTTCAGTAAAGAAGTGATGAACAAGTCCCACCAAGCTGAACTTTTCCTCTTTCAGCACATTCAGCTCTCTGAAAGTGAATGGAAATATGAACTGGATGTCCTGGTTGGCTTCGTCTTCAGCCCAGTCCAGGCTGTATTTCTGTGTTAAGACTGTTTTCCCAATGCCAGCCACTCCCTTTGTCAGCACTGTTCTGATTGGTTCATCTCTTCCAGGTGAGGCTTTAAAGATGTCTTCTTGTCTGATTGTTGTTTCTGGTCTGTCTGGTTTCCTGGATGCTGTTTCAATCTGTCTGACCTCATGTTCATCATTGACCTCTGCAGTCCCTCCCTCTGTGATGTAGAGCTCTGTGTAGATCTGATTCAGGAGGGTTGGGTTTCCTGCTTTAGCGATGCCCTCAAACACACACTGGAACTTCTCCTTCAGGGTGGATTTAAGGTTACGGTGACAAACTGCAGCTTGAAGCTCTGAATGAGAAGAAAAATAAACACTCAATTCCAAAAAGAACTAATCTTTAAAACATGTTGCTCCATCTTCCATCTCTGGAAAATGTCTCATTTATCCAGCAGCTTAAATCTTTAGATAAATCCTCTTACGTCTCTGCAGACGGTCAGCCAGCTCCTCCTGCTTCATTCTCCTCAGGAAGTCCACTGTGATCTTCACAAACGCCTCTCTGCTGCTGCTCCTCTGACTCTCTAAGCATTCTGGGTAACCTGGACTCAGAACCTTCTGGATCTTCTTCAGCTCGTTCTTCACAAAAGTGATGATGTTGTCCTCCAGCAGCTGGAACAGAATATTTATGAATGAGCCAATCAGACTGAAATCATGGAGCCAAACATCAGATCCATGTTGGACACACTGACGATCCACTGGTCTACAAAGAGCAGCATGGAGATGACTGTGAACAGAACAGATGTAACAGTAGTTGTTGTACATGTACAGACCATAAATATGGAGTCCAGCTGTGTTTGATGCTGCTGGGCAGACTGACCACTGGGAACCTCTGAGCTCTGCTGGTCCACTCTGTGGAGGAACCATGAAGGATTAGATCAACACAGGATAAAGATCCAGGAGTTTCTGCTCAAATAACTTCATCTGAATCAAGTCTGTCAAGTTTTAAACTCTCAGATTGTGAACATATCAGTAATTTTCAGTCTGTTTTCATGGACGTCCTTTCAGTGGTGATGTCAGGGATGATTTTGAAGAAGCTCATCAAACTGAACCATCAGCAGATCACTGCTCCAAAACCAGAACATGATCCGAGTCTCCCTCCACCACCAGAACACCAGCTTTACTAACGTGGTAGATCAGTGTAGTACAGATCAATAACTGATGAGTCATTTGATCAAAATCACTGAGTGCTTCACGTCTGACCCTCTGATGCTTCTGTAGACATTTTGCATATTTAATGAATGTCTGACAGTTTTACATTCATTCTATGAACACAGTGGAAATGTTGTGTTATAGTCTCCATGTTGTTTCCAGCATCATAAATTCTTCAGTTCAGAAAATTAGATTCTTTCTTCACAGCTGAAAAACAACAACATTTATTCTCTATTGAAATCTGCATCGTCCACTCCAAAGGTCACAATCTGAAGGTAACATCTGGTTTTGTTCCCTGTGGTTAACTCTGAGCATCAGTATGGTGGGATTTATCCACTACATCCACACCACTGTGGTTCAGTGTTGTCCTGATGGAGTAACAGCAGCCAGTATGATCCAGGCTTTAGCTGCTGGGTCTCTGTGTGACCTCTCAGACTGTTTAACAGATCAGACACAAAGAGAATCAGAGCAGCTCTGTTCTTTAAAGACAAACATGAACCCACTCAGGTCACACTTTCCCCACAGATATGAGCATCACTGTCCTCAAACAGCAAATGACCAAGTCGAACATTTGGATCTTTTCTCTTTCATTGTTTTCTTTTTAATGAATCTTTGTAACAATCTGAGGATGTTTCAGGTCATATTTATCCAGGAAACACAAACATGTAAAGGAGTCATCACAGCTCTCTGACCTCGTTGCTCCAGGTTCACCACTGAAGAGTGGATTTAGATCTTTGGACCGGTCACTCCTCACAGACGGACAGCTGGACCCTGCAGACTGTGACCTCTGACCTCTGCAGACACAAACATGATTGAAGCAGCTGTGATCACACAGACTGCAGATAATGCAGCTGTTTCCTGTCAGTAACATCCTCTTAGATTAGAGTTCAGCTTTTTACAGGAAAACTGGACAAAACTGATTTTTGTTACAAACTCATTTTCATTTCCTCTCAGCTCACAAACACAGTCAGACAATCAACCAGAGTCAACACTGATTATAATGTCAGTGCAGAATTATTTCTGTTACTCAGTGAGTTCAGCTCTCTGACCTCGTTGCTCCAGGTTCACCACTGAAGTTTGGATTATAACCTTTGGACCCGTCACTCCTCACAGACGGACAGCTGGACCCTGCAGACTCTGCTCTGTCCTCCTCTTCCTCCATCATCATCTTCAGTCAGTCTGAGAGGTAAACCACAAACACTCAGTGAGTTCACATTAACAGGAGTCACTGAGTTACAGTCGCTGACCTCTGACCCGTCATGTGACCATGAAACCAGGTCAATGTGTCTGTAGGTTCAGTCATCCAGGTCATGTGATCTAAGGAGCTTGGAGAGAAAAGAGACGTCTTTAAGTTTCTGGAAGACGTTTCATCTGAGAAGCTTCTTCAGCTCTAAAACCAAACGGTGGAGAGTCCCAGATATTTAAACCTGAGAGGGAAAGAAAGCATGTCGCTGACCCACCACTGATGTTATTTCAAGGAGGAAACTGAGAGCCTTTGCACCAGGAGCACAAACATCAGCTCCAGCAATGATCCACTGATGTGTTTTTATTCCATGTATGAATGTTGTTATTGACAGAGATGACGTTTGTGTGTCAGTGATGCAGTGACTGTTGTTGTTACCTGTACAGGCTGGTTAGACTCTATGAAACAGATCATACAGATCTCTGCATGTTAGAAGAGACTATTAAAGGTCATGAATGAGACAAAGGCAGGGAGGCGTCCTTTACAGCTAAACAGCAGAGTGAGAGAACAGCCAGCACCTCTACATTTATCACATTATACAGCACATGTATGATACTGACAGGGATGAGAAGAATTTAGTGATTCTGATCCCATCATTGATATTACTTATTGATTCTCAGTAGCTCTGCTCTGACAGTCACCACCATCACTGAGCAGCATATCAAAGACATTTGTGCACATTAACTGCATGTTGTGGCTCAAATGTTTGTGCATGTTGGAGGCATTTCCTCTTTGTTGTGATCAGTGTTGGTCATTACTCAAAACAGTCATTATTACACATATTACACAGAACACTTTGATTAAAAGTAATGGAGTACGTTACTTCATTACTCCTCATAACATTACTTTGATGTTACTGTGTAAAATGAACAAATGAGCATGTAACAACATAAAGCTGAGGTACAGCCCCACACACCAACACAGATCCTGATGAGGTCACGTGATGTTTCTCTGAGTGTTTATGAACACAAATCAAAGATGAAACAGCACAAAGACACTTCAAAGTGATTCTACTGTAGAAACATGAACAGGTAGAAACCTGCAGCCTGACTGCTCATCACTTTGTTACCTGTTCAAGTTCAGCAGCAGCAGCTCACTTTATCACGGTGCTGGTCTGGGGTCAGTGTTTACTCAGCTTTAACTAGTGATGTGACGTTCTGTATCGAGGCTTCGAAGCGTGTGTCGAGTAATGGAGGGGGCGTTTCCGCGAAGCGCGTATCGAGGCTTGCTTCATTTATGGGAGGAGCTGAAAATGATGACGTCCGAAGCCTCGCTGCCCGGCTGTACCACGTGACTGGTTCAGGAAGCGGTTCGAACTTTGCCGCGAGCTATGACAGCGATATAAACCCCTCAGACAAAATGTGGGCGTTTGATGGAGAGTTGCGGTTAGTGAGAGTTAGAGACAGTTTAGAAAAAAAAAATCGCCTACGACCTGCCACAGTGGAGAAACTGTTTCTTTTTAACAAAAACCAATGATGTGTCCCCTAAACACTAATCACTGTCCTTGCCTCAATGTTACAAAAGCACAACCACTGTCCACACCTCACCTCACAGTATATGATCATTTCCATTTTAGGCATTTCCAAATAATCATGTTCCATACTGCCAGTATAAATATACACAGTACACTGCATCACTACAATATACATGTTTTACACACTCCTTTTGTTGTTGACATTTACAGGCTGTGTGCAAAAAGGCCACACTCTTCAAATTCATGCCAACTAATATTTTTACGTCCAGTAGGTGTCCTACTAGAGCAAATGAAGCTTCAAGAAGCTTCGCGTTGGGGTGAACCAATTGGATGAAAAGCTTCAGTGCTTCATGAGGCTTCATCTGCCCATCACTAGCTTTAACCTCACTCTGGGTTCTTGGCTAGCCTAGCTTTAGCTTAGTGTTAGCATGCTGTGTGCTAGCTTAGCGTTAGCTTAGTGTTAGCATGCTGTGTGCTAGCTTAGCGTTAGCTTAGTGTTAGCTTAGTGTTAGCTTAGTGTTAGCATGCTGTGTGCTAGCTTAGCGTCAGAGCTCTGCAGGTGTCTCGTGTGTAAATATTAATCACAGTCACAGTAAAGGAGGTAAAGGGCTGTGACGTCATCACGTACGCTGCGTCCTCTGTGGGCTCTGAGTGAACTCAAAGTACAAACTACAAGTACACAAACACGAACGTAGCTCAGAGTGGCGGACACACTCGGCCTCGTTGGTCCAGCTGTGAGTCCGTTACCGTGAACTATGGAGCGGCAGATTTGTGCTGAACTAAGCTGCACACAGCTGATGTTAGCCAGGAAACATTACACACTGACTTTAATGGAGAGACCGGAAATACAAACACACACAGTTTGTTGTGTGAAGAAATCAAACACGAGCTGAACAAACAGTAAAGTTCCTAAAGACAAACTGTTAAAGGAGGAAACAAAGCAAACTTACAGTTTCTTCACACACCAACAACAAGCTCCACTCCACGAAGTTCAGGAAGTGAACGTAAACTTTGAGCAGGAAGGAAACACCCAAAGAGACGTTTGAGGACAATCAGGAGCATTGGAACACTGTGCTGCGTTCAGTTGCACCTGGGAAACTCCAAACCTCTGGCAGGCTGTGATTTATTTCTGCTGGTTTTCCTGTTTGAAGCACAAACATCCGTCATCACTTTGTTGTTGTTCTTCCTGCAGCGTTTAAATGTTTCAGCACTGAACTGATGTTTCTTCAAAGCTCATTTCAACCTGTTGAAGTCATGAATGAAAGTGCAGACTGAGAGTGGATCACATGATGTTTGAGGTGTGTCATGTGACATGTTCAGTATTGTCACACATGTCTAGATTGTCCCTGATATCATAACTGCTCAAACACTGATGATTATATTTGAAGAATTATTCCTGATGGCAGCAAAGTTTGAATGGAGCTCTCTGTCTGTGCTGATTTGTCGCCCTCTGGAGGTCAAAGCACAAACTGCATGATGTCACTGTAACCACCACAGTGACAGGAAGTGTTTTTATGACTGAAACACTGAAATGATGCTAACGGCTGTCGTTAGGCTCACTGACAGCAGTGCTGATGTGTTCATGTCAAACACTGGCTCAGGTCAGACGCCTTCATCCTTCTCCAGCGTGAGGCCGCCCTCAGACCCACAGGAGCTCTGACCTTTGACCTCCTGACCCTAACCATTTTAGTCTTGTTGCATCTTTAAATGCAAATCCTGTGAAATGGTCAGGGGTGGCTCTAGAGAAATTTTCTTAGGGTGGCAAAATCAAAGCCTTTTCCCCCCAAACACATATGCAGGTGGTTACATGTGGTTAAAATGATTCAAATGCAGTAAGTATGCACGTTTTTCATATAAATATAGTCTATAACTTAATTATTGTCTGTACCCACATGATTACACACTTTAGTTACATGAAACATGTGAGTTTTGATGTTATGTACTGTACAGCCTGTATATTAAATACATATGTAGCCCAATAAGTATAAACTCCAGAAAGCTACACAACATGGGGCGCTTCATTTACAAACACAAGTCTAACTTAAGTTTCACTGTTTTTGTTAGAAAACAGTCACATTGTTGCAGCTTAAATGACACAAAATGTCAGAAATCTGCACTGTCATGAACAAACATGTAAACCTCATTTTTCATGATTTGTTGGATTCACCCTCTGAGGTCTGAAACACAACCGGACATTTGTGACTCCTTTGAGTTTACGTTTGTATTTCACCCTCAGATTGTTTCATTTTATTTTTTCCTCCTCTTGCTTTGTTTGGTATCTTTTCAGCTCAACTGACTTTAGTTGTTTTTTCACTGACATACTGCATTAGTATTACTATTACTGTTGTGATATTTTGATACCATGGTAGCATTTACAGGATATTGTTTTATTGTTTTATACAGGAAAACTGTTACTCAATAAGGCCCATCTACTAGTTGTTTTTCTCTTTCTCTGTGACCCAAGAATTAATGTGTAGGACTCACAAGCTGGTACCCCAAGGTCGAAAATACCACAGAGACGAGACCACTTCCTTACTCCCATCCTCCCTTTTTCTTTATCTCTTAGAAAAAGGCTCGTTAAAGGCTAGGTGGTTTGTTTCAGAATTCACTAATGAAAGAACTCTGTATTTTATGTCTAGGAGTGTATTTTGCTGGGATGATCATAAATTGTAGCTGAACTGATAAACTACACACAGGATACTTCTTTGCTCACAAGGCAGGAAGACGTTTCCTTATTTGGTCTGTACCGGTTTGAACTGGGAAAGCTGACACACGAACCTTTTTTTCTCTATATAAACTGCTGTGTATCAAATAAACCTAATATAACATGGAAGTGTGTCACAGTGCCTGGTGGCCACATGTTACCCATAAACTGTCAACCTGACCGTACTGTAGCTACGTCCAAAGACTAGTTAAAGATTAAAGCTTTTTGGGGGGTTAAATCTGACATAAATAAAGAAAGAATAACATTAAAGTCGATTCTTTTGATCACTGTAGTTCTACTTTGAGGATATGACGTGTAAAAACCCTCAGTTGTGGCTGGTGGATCTCACATTCCTGGTCTTTGTAATTCCAGTTCAATGAAGCCTCATTTTCACCTTTTTCCAGGTAAATTTTCCCAACTGTTCTAATGTCCATGCTGTGGCATTGTCCCATCATTTGTATTTCCTGTTAATGGATTTTTAATATGGTCTGGGAAATTACTATATATGAGTAACTTCCTGTTGTATTGCAGCTTAAGGCCATTGTCACTGAAATAAAGCCCGAGTTGTAATAGTTTGCATCCAGAACGAGGAAAACGAAGAAACCCAAACACTGCTCAGTGGATGAGTCCGTCCTGGAATAAATACCAGGACAAAACTAAAAAGAAGAGCTTGTTTCCTCGAAGCAACAACAGAAAGCTCTTTGTCTCTACAGATGTTTCTGGGAAACACGTTAACAATATTTAAACATTTGTTCTTAATAAACGTTTTTTCTTAATGATGCTTTATGATATTTCTATCTGACCTAATGCAGCAGCGTATCCACATGAACTCTGCAGTGTTTCTACCCAGAGGCCACCGTGGTCCTTCTTTACTAATGCTGAGGGTTTTCTCCCAGCCGTGATAGCCTTTGACAGGTAAACTGAGTCATTCCAGCCCAGTGCAAAAATAACCTCCCTGTCTGCTCTTAACTTCACGCATCGATGCTAAAACGTTGCATAACTGAACCTGCAGACTGTGATCCTGTAGCTGTCGAGGAGAGGGCTTGATGCCGTCCATCTTCTGCTCAATTAACAACGCCTGCAACCTTTTGAGCCTTGGTCCTGCTACAGTCACAAATATAACATCATCACTCTTTATTTGATCCACTACACTGCTGTCATTTCTCTGTTATGGCCCCACAAGGTCACTGAATCAACCCCACAGCATCACGTACAAGTTTTCAAAGCGGTGTTCTAATCTGCTTCGAGCTTTCATCATTTTAGCCAGCCCCTCCGATCTTCTCCAGGTAAACACTACAAAGAAAGAGTTCAGTCTGAATAAAACATCTTGTGCATGTCACACGATACAGCATCCACAGCAGTATACACTGCAAACAGCAGAAGCTCTTCCTTCTTAGCCTTCAGTCCAGCAGTGATGACCTCCTCCTGCTTTTGGTTCACATCACCTTTCTCCTGAAAATCTGAGCTGGGCTTGACAAACCCTCAGCTCAGCGTGATATAAAGGTAGCTCTTCTAGTGTATTTGCCATCTCCTGAGCTCTCATTGTTACCATCTCACATTCTTCTCCAATCCATGGTTAGGGTGCTGCTCATAGGGGGTCATATGATTGTTGGGTTTGTCTCTGTACCTATGAAGCGCCTTGAGGCGACTTTTGTTGTGATTTGGCGCTATATAAATAAAATTGAATTGAATTTTCAGGGTCAAAGTTCAGAGGTAAGTTTGTTCAGCAAATGAATGACAATAAATCATACATGTTTGCTGATTCACAGGTTAACAGCCTGGAGGAACAGGGCTGTGTCGTTCCTGTGATGCGATTCAGCTTTATTTCAGCCACTCAACAAAACAACATTATATTATATTTAATATATATTAAATATGTGCCAACTGATTCAGTACGTTTCATGTAGAAATATGTGTGGCAACTTTTTGTTGCAGCAATGATCTCAAAACACGGGGGGGGGCTAAGATGAATGTCTGCTGTGAGGACAGGGGGTGTGCATGTGCTCAAGTCACGTGACACGTCATTTACGCAACATTTGGTCGATTTCAAAGTTACAGTGAGATAAAATCATGTTATGGATTGCACTCAGTATATTGTGCCGACATGGTGAGATTGTGTCTGTCGAGCCGAGGAGAGCGTCGCAGTGCCAAAAGCTGTAAAATGAACTATCAGGCTGGAGTGTGCTGCCACAGCACAGAGCAGTCACAGAGTCCTGCAGGCAGAAGAGGAGTGATCGTGTTAGCCACCTTACAAAACAAAAAGACATGAAGTGAAAAGCAGAGCGCAGAGTGAGGCAGAAGAAGACAGACTGGGCCAAGTCCTGCATGTGCGAGAGCGAGCGAGACCCGGGACAACGTCATCCGCCTCGCCTGGACTAGTCCGCCGGCCGGAGGAGGGACAGTGGCTGCACTGTGCAGCCGAAGACTCACTTTGATCGCGCAGGAAACGAGCGACGCAACCGGTCCACCGTCCGTGCAAACTGCGCCAGGCAGCGTATTGCAAGCTGGAGGACACCGAGGAAAGTCACAGTAGGAGCGGTGCTTAGTGAGAGGTGATGTCGGGGGGACATGGCTTCTTCTCCGGTCACCCCAGCATCGCTTGAAGGAGAAACACCTTCACCCACCGGGAACGAGGAGCCTGCGACCACCCGACAGGTACGACACGCCTCCGAGACCCTCTGCGCGCCCGGTAACGTTGTAACGTTTTACCGAAGTTCATTCGCAAACACACCAGTTTAAGATGGACCCGAGAATCAGCACACGGGAGCACTGGTGTCTGACTCAGCAGAAACGGCGCGACGTGCGTGTAATGCTTCGTATTTGATAACGATGGAATAATTCTTTAAAATAAGCACACAGATAAACACTGGTGGGTGGAAAAGCTCGTGTTTTGGTGAAATGAGTCCCGCCTAGTCCGGTCTACACCTCATTCAGCAAACATCTGAGTCACCCTGAGACGCCAGTGCGCGTCCTTGTGATGCAAAAAGCCGTAAGTGACACGCTGTTTACACGCAGGAGCAGTTTAACACATGCAGGTTGTGCCAGTAGGCGTTTCCTTCAATGTGACACCAAACGTGTAAATCAGTGCTGGGAGCGGATGTTGGACCTGATCAGTCTTAATCTGACAAACTGTAGTTCCTGCTCTGTTTCTAATTCAGCCCCATGACAGACAACCAGCATGTTCTCCTGTCACGTGTTATTGACACGCACATATTTAGTCCGTGTGTGGGATGTTAAAGGTGAGTTTGTTCAGGGCACGATCAGACTGAGGCCATTTCAACAGGTGCAAGGAAGTGTTAGTGTGGTTACTACGGCAGCACTGATGCCCTGATGAGTGCACATGGCTGGAATGAAAAGTCAATGCTATGTATAGCATGAACTACTTGTTGTCTAAGGCGGTGCAGAGAGTGAGCAGGAAATATCTGAGGTTGGATATTTCAGTACATACAGAGTTGTGCAGAGACATTAGGATCTTAAACTATTGTCTGTATCTGGCAAAGCGAGAATCTGAGCCTTGTGTACAAACTGTCTGGTGTTTGTTCTGGCAGGAATATGAAACTACTGTGCACAGCATGCTTATTAAGATGGCCCAGGACCAGGTCATCTTGCAGGATGGTAGTGTTACATCGAGAAGGTTCCTCTTTAATTGTTGGATTTCTGTGTGAGTTTTCTCCCTGTGCCTCTGTGGCCTCTCCCCACAGTGTCTGTGTTTGTATTTAAAGTGTTTAAAGTACAGCACTAGATGATCGTATGGGTGAATGTGACTTGTTGTAAAGCACTTTGAGTTGTTGTCTATATAAAGTCTAAATGGAAATCCACTTATGTGCAGAGGACCAGAAGATCCAGCGCATCGAAATAAAAAGTTCTTTGCTTAAACAATGAATTGTGCGATAAAATATTAATTTACAAATTCATTTTTAAGTTATTTTATTTATTCAATACAAAAGTAATTTATTATCTAGTAATTTAATTTAAAATAAAATTCTGTTGGTTTTTGTTTTTTGCCCTTCTCCCCCGTCCCTCTTCTCAGCTGTTTCTCTTTCTTTCTCCCCTTCTTTCCCCCAGTCAAGTCTGTCCCGTATTCAGTAAGTGAAAATAAAATAAACAATAAAAGGTGAATCAAATGGACCATTACGGCAAGGCTGGGATGGTCAGTTTGGTAAAGTAAATCCGTTGGGCATCTTTCTTTGCCTTTAGACAACAATTCTGATGCAAAAGAGCCAAACGGGACAGGCAAAAAAATAAAATAAAATAAAATAAATATTTATAAATCAGTATTTGAAAATAAATTATTATTCCATTAATAAATACTTCAAATCAGAAAAAAAAGAAATAAAATCTCAATAAAAACCTCACATCAAAAATCCTTTTCCTGTGTCGTCTCATGTCCAACATCTGTGTAGGCAGAGTGTAAACACAGAGGCTGAATGGCCTTTGGTATAGGTGCAAAGCTAAGACTGTCTAACCAATAACAGAGCTCCTTACCTCTCACCGGCTAATTTGCATTGCTCCGGGATTTTGGAAATTTATCCATTTATTCATTATGATGTGGTTCAGCAGAAACACACACACACACACATATATATACACATATATTAGGGGTGCAACGATACTCGTATCGATATTGAACCGTTCGATACAGTGCTTTCGGTTCAGTACACATATGTATCGAACAATACAACATTTGTAATTTATTTCATCAACTTTCCTTCTGACGATGCTGTCTGTGTTGAGCGCTCAGTGAATCTGTGTTCGACTACTCCGCCTAGGCTGCACTGTCGAGCACAGATCCACTGAGCGCAGCGCAAGCTAGCGAGACAGAAGCTAAGCTCGTTGCAACATGGCAAACTGAACCTCCCCCACCCTCATTCAGATCTGGCCTTTGGAACTATTTTGGTTTTCATGTGACGTATGACCCTGAAGGTAAGCGAGTCATGGACTAAAGTAAAACAGTATGTTGGATGTGCCATGCAATGCTCAATTACATAGGTGGGAGCTAGTGTGTTAGCGCAGTTAGCTCGTTAACGTGTTGACGCCGTCCAGCCCCACGCACGGGGCGATCCGCGGTCGCTCTTTAACGGAGATTTGCCGTGTTGTGGCGTTAAGGTCATTTCAGATTAACGCTGACAGCACTAGTGGGAACACAACGAATATGACTGCACATTTACTCCGACATCATCCTGGTGCAAAGACAAGTGGAAGCAGACAAAACAACAAGCACCATGCTACAAACTTTACCCGAGTCATTTAGACAGCCGTTAGCACAGGATTCTCCTTATGGGGACCTGATATGTTTAATATGCTGCTGAGAATATAGCCCAGAAGAAGCGTATAGTATAGCTTTTATTTTGAAAGAGCCATTTCTCTGTAATAAACTCTCTTTTCCAAAGATGAGTGATTCCTCCATCAGATAGATTTATTTATTTTTTATTACTTTGTTGTTTCAGCAACATTAAATTTAAAAACTGTACTTTTGAGTTAAAATATATATTTATAATTTTAATAACTGACAAATTAAAAAGGCATGAACATTTTTTTGTATCGAAAAAATATCGAACCGTGACACCAAAGTATCGAACCGAACCGAACCGTGAATTTTGTTTGTCGTTGCACCCCTAATATATTTGTATATATGTGTGTGTGTATTTATACATCAATCCATTTTCTTGCTTATGGAGTTCAGGGCCTGGGACCTACTCCATGTCAGCTTTCAGTGTTTATGAACATGAACATTATGAACTCATGACTCCCTTGGGAAGCCTATGGTTTTTCATAGGCAGGGGATATTTGTTTTATCACAGTTCATTACCAAACAGAGCAGGGTTCTAATTGATTTGTGGCTTTTAGGATATTATGTATAGGTGTGTAAAAGTGGAGTGAATATAATTACAAACAGCAATGCTAGTGGAGTGATGACAGACAGGGCGGTTGGGGGGTGGTGAACAGTTTGCCAACAGTTCTCCCCTGTAGAGAAGGACATCTGCCATTTCTTTTTCCTTTTAGTCAAACAATTCAGGTAGTGATGAAAGAAAATCAGACTGTGGCAGTGCTTGCAGCAGGTAACGGAGTGATAATGCAGAGTTTTTACTGCAGTGGACAGTCCCTAGTGTGACCATCGCTGGAACCAACCAGCTGATTTACACCATGGCAGCAGTCATCAGTGAAGTTCTTGGCTGCAACATGAACAATCTCAAGTAGCAATGCTACTGAACTTGCTGGAGAACTTTTAGTTCAGGCCACTTGATGAGTTTCACACAGTACTGCATATTATTTTATTAGGTTGGCACAAATGTAGGATTGTGTTTGTGATATCACGATGTATCTGTTTCCTTTTCATATTACACTAAAGAGATCATCGCCTACAAGCCTCTGTAAACGAACAGCATGTCTATAAAAGCCCATTCATCATCCGGCCCTCCTGCTCAAACACAACCATGTAGCGCTCATCCCTCCACCCGTCTCATTCAGCATCCACACACATGTTGCAGGGAACGGGAAATAGAGTAGAGCAGCAAAGCTTGATTTTCTTTAGGATTGGTTAAACTAAAAGACGTTGACAAGGAATTTTAAGGGTTTTAGGAAGCATAAAACCGAAATCAGTTGTATTGGATACGAGTATAAATGAGTGCTTAGGCTCATGCAAGAAAAAACATCTTAGACAGGATATGACAAAACGTACTGTGATACAATTCTTCATTACTACAGCTCATTGAGTGCTTTTGTAAAAAGTCAAATCTGTGTGCTCCATTAAACCCTGTAGAAGTTGTTTCGAATGCTGACAGTGGACAAACAAAGTTGTCATTTAGCTTAAACATTAACAGTAGAAAAGGCCCGATAGGAATCTAACATCCTTGGAATCAAGCTGTGGGAGTGAGTTTTGAAACCTTTCTGTAGGACTGCTTTAAACTTGCCTTCTTGGTGATGTGTGTCTGATGTCTTGTTTGACTTGAGCAGATTCTTTACGTGCTTTAAGTTTCTAACACATTTGCTTTAACCAGTAATTGAAACTGCTGAGTAGGAAGTACTAAAGTGGGTGTTGAGCATGTTGGGTGTGTTCTTATTACCTGTTTCGATGTTTTCTTTTACTTGAAAGCGTTTCATGAATATGAAATGCTTCTGCGTAATGTTAAACGTTATAAAATATTCTTATGATTTAAACTCTGTATTCATGGCTTATTCTTTCCTGGCCTTTCCTGTAAGCACTTTTATGCTCGGTGGTAAAATATCACAGAACAGTTTGGCGAGTGTCATACCGCCTGGATTAGTGGCTCAGCTGGTAATTCAGAGATTTATGTAGCTTAGTTTGCTGTGTCATGCTGATTTGGGGAGACTGGACACAGACCTGAGTCATTCTCTTCTGGGTGATCACAGTGGTTACTCTCCTCCCTTCCTCATCTCACCCTGCAAAGAAATCTGCCTTGACCTCTTCCTCTGTGTTAGTTTGCTGTCCTTTCATTAGCTAGCTTTAGGACTTCTCCTCTCCTCCATGAATGTATCCCCACTAATCCCATTACATGCTTGTCCTTGTCCCACATTTATCAAACATACTTTTTAAAATCAAACAGTTAGAAATGACATTCATTACTTCATTATGTAACATGTCCCTGTGATCTAAACAGCCTGTTAGCCCTCGGAGCACATTTAAGTAAATTGAAATAATTGTGCCGATAAATTGGATTTGAAAGCTCTTATTCTAATTTTCTGTTTTGATGATATTTGGGATATGCTGTTTATGTAGAACAGCTAAATCTAGTTCTTTATATTCCCATATAAATGATAAACACACATTATTTACAAAACACTGCCCGGTGGACGCCAAAGGACGGCCTGTTTTGATTACGCTGGGATCTTTTTGGAGCGCACATTTTTGGTCTACGATCAAAGCTGCCACACCACGCTGGATTAATCTCCCAGTAGCTGAGTTTATGAAGTCATAAGAAAGGAATGTCCCACACGTTCCTGCTGTTACACCATATTTGGACTGGGACACCTTTGCTAACCTCTGTTGCTCAATGACACACTGATTTGAATCTGGAGGCGCTGGCGACATATTTGCAGCAGTGTGGGTTCACAGAGGCTGTTTAGACTCTGAGCATGTGACACACCAGTAGCGTGCCACACTGGGCCTCTCGGGGTGGCGTACAGTGTCACTGTGTGTGTCTATTTAAGTGTTTGTCGTGTAAATGAGGACAACCAAGATATGTGAAGTATAGAGTGGTGTACCACAGTGACAGGTTAATGTCAGTGTGAGTGTGTGTAGCAGTTTGTGTGGCCAGAGAAGGTCAGCAGCCTCCAGAGGACAAAGCGCTTGTGTTCTTCCACAATCGCCCGTTTGATCAGACAGATCATTTGGCATCTGTCAGGCTAAAAACAACAACGCAACATAAAACCAAGCATACGCTCTGCAGTCCTGCAGCTAACTCCTGACAGTCTGTCTGCTGTAGGCTGAAGAAATCAGGGGCTCATTCATCTGCACCTGTCAGCGTCTTTATGCTAACAATAGATCAAACAGTATGTGTCCACAGGATGTGTAATGTTGAAGGTTACCGTACATCCTTATCTCCAGCACTGAGAATCAGTTATCACTGATCGCTGTCTCTGCTTTGTTTTGACATGTTTCATATTTATATATTTCATATTTATAAGGTAAATACCCTACAACATTACAGAGAAGAAGAAGTAATCCCAGGCTCGGTGAGGGGCAGCCATCTGCCGTCACCAGCTGGAGGTGATGAGTGGAAGACTCGATAGGCCACTCTTATTTTCATCCACTGCTTTGTTACCTCGACACGATGTTTTGGATCATCGTCATGCTTGAACATCCATCTTCATGGGACGAAGGTTCCTCGTCACAGTACGATACGCGCTCCTGTCTATTGGCCCCTCCATGCAGGGAGGTCATGTTGTGCTCTTAGCAGAAAAGTGACCCATGTTTCCACCGCTTTACTGTGGGGGTGGTGTTCTTTGGTTTTTAGTGATTGTGAGGACGTTTTCACAGACAAACCGTCACAAAAAACCCCATTAAGTGCCAACATAACATAAACCTGTAGTTTTAAAAATAAATAACTACGAATTTTCAAAAACTTCTTAACAGAAAATCTGTTTAAACAAAAAGGTTTTGAAGTGCTTTTTAAAAGAATGGACAGAGTCAGCTGTAGACTGGTGCAGAGCCTTGGTGGTTTCTCTAATCCAGCACAGAGGCCAGTACATTAATCTAAATGCAATGATGGAAACGCATTGATAATTTCTTCCAGTTCAGCAGAGGAGACCATGTTTCACAATTTAGAAATGTTAGGAGTGAGATAAAGATTTTACACAGTTGAAACTCAGAGAAGACTCAAACATTACACCAAGATTTTGAATGCTGAACTTAGCATGTGAACAAAAATAGAATAGAATAGAATGCATTTTATTGTCACTACACACATGCACAATAAGCTTCAGAGCATCTCCTATTCAGTGCAGACGTGGGAAAGAAAGGGGGGTGAGTTGCACAGTTCTGCAGCACTATCTACAAATATAGAAACAAAACATAGTGCTATATATTACAGTGTGGGTTACTGCACCTAAATTAAGTGTTGCACAGTGGTGATGATAGTTGTGTAGTCTGTGTATAGAGGTCCTACATTGGGGGGTGGAACTGTGTTTATCATGTGTGAGTTCAGGTTACGGGTGGAAAAAACTGTTGTGAGTCTGTGGGTCTCCTTGCTGATGCACCTGTAGCGCCTCCCTGAGGGAAGCAGGTTGAACAGGTTAGAACCGGACTGGAGCTGTCATGGATAATGCTTGCTGCTCTGCTGAGGCAGCGGGAGGAATAAATGTCCATCAGGGAGGGGAGGGGGCAGCCGATGATCTTCTGTGCTGTCTTGACCACACTCTGAAGCCTCTATCCGCCTTAGTGCAGCTGCCGTACCATACCGTGATGTCAGCAGCAGGTTGGAGTTCAGCTTGTACTTCCTGAAGACTCGCAGGAAGTGCAGCCGCTGTTGGGCCTTCTTGACGACCGCTGAGATGTTGTCTGTCCAGGAGGTGTCAGCAGAGATGAGGACACCAAGGAACCGGGAGGTGTGGACCCTCTCCACACACTCCCCGTTGATGTAAAGGGGGGCCAAGTCAGTGCCTCCTGATGTTGACAATGACCTCTTTGGTTTTCTTAGTGTTCAGTCCCAGGCTGTTTTCTGAACACCATGCTGCCAACTTCAGGACTCTGTATGCTGATTCTTTCATCCGGGCTGGACTTCTTATTCTTGACTGAAACTTGGCTTTGCCCTGGTGAGTTCTTTTCTTTCTCAGAACCAACCCGATTCACCTTTCTAAGCTCACCCCAGTCCACTGACAGAGGTGGAGGGCCAGCTTCAGTTTTTAAAAACAAATTCACTGTGGTGTGCCTCAAGGATCTGTGCTCGGCCCAGTTCTTTTTCCTTGTACATGCTGCCTTTGGGAGTAATACTTAAAAAATATAACATTTCCTCTCACTGCGACGCCGACGACATAAAAATTTATTTCCCTTTGACATCAGATGTCTCTACGTCTCTGGAACCCCTGTTTGACTGTCTAAATGAGGTACAAACGTGGTCACGTCTCTCACACTGAACGAGGATAAGACAAAAGTTATAGTTTTTGATAGTCACACCCCGCTGGAACAACTTACTGATGCCTTAGGGCCCCTTGGTAGCCATCTCTCACTCACTGTTAGAAACCTTGGTGTTTTCCTGGACAGCTCAAGAAATCGACCTCCTCTGTGGTAAAAAACTGTTTCTACCAGCTGCGTCAGATATCTAAAGCAAAGCCATACCTCCCTTTGAAGGACCTTAAAAAACTCATTCATGGTCTTATCACTTCCAGATTAGACTACTGTAATTCTCTCTACTCGGGCCTCCCACCTTCCTCTATTCACCGGCTCCAGTTAGTTTGAAATGCAGCTGCGCGTCTCTTAACTGGAACTAGAAATTATGCCCACATCACACCAGTTTTAGCCAACCTACGTTGGCTCCCTGTTGATTATCGTACCAATATTCAAAATTCTTTTGCTTACCTTTAAAATTTTGAACAATTTAGCTCCCAGCTATCTATGCGAGCGCCTCCATTTGTGCATCCCTAATAAGGCACTTAGATCTTCCAATCAAATGCTCCTGACGCAACCGAGGTCTCATCTGAAGTCCAGAGGGGATCGGGCCTTTGCTGTCGTAGCTCCCAGACTCTGGAGTAACCTCCCTCTTTATATTCGTCTCTCCGAGTCCATGCAGTCTTTTAAATTGCGTCTTAAAACTTATTATTTTAGTCTGGCTTTTGATCCAAACTACTATGTTATTTCTATTTTATTTATTTATTTATTTATTTTGATAACACTTCTGAAGCGTCAGAGCTGTCCTTGCCTGTGATAGAGCTGACCTGCCATAGGACACTGGGAAGAGTGTAAATCCAGGCTGAATTCCTTGTGTTGGACAGTATTTGTGTGCAGCAGCAGAGCGCACAAATCAAACTGTATGTTTTGGTAAGCCTGGCCTTCTTGTACTGGATGTCAGTGAGCCAGTAGCTGGTGAGTTCATCACATTAACATTTTTACTAGCAATTTCACTAGCTGGGACCACATCCTCAGTTACGATGAGCGATGATGGATGAGGGAGCGTGTACTGGTGCTGCAGTGTGGGGAAGGCCTCAAAGAGGACCGGCAGCGGCTCCTGGGCTCCAGGGGGGCATGAAAATGAGAACAGAAGGTATTGGTGAAGGGGGCATATATAAACTGAGGCGGCGAGAATGAGGTGTGGTCCCACTCCTGAAATTCAGATAATATCTACACTTAGAATAAACTGGGTCAAAGAAAAAGTGCCTC
The DNA here is from genome assembly GCF_041146795.1 of Maylandia zebra. Taxonomy (NCBI): domain Eukaryota; kingdom Metazoa; phylum Chordata; class Actinopteri; order Cichliformes; family Cichlidae; genus Maylandia; species Maylandia zebra. The sequence goes on along the minus strand of NC_135168.1, from coordinate 10,559,302 downwards.
TGATTGGGCTGCTTTCTACAGTTGGCTGTGAGTCCATTGCAGGGCATCAAACATGGATAAGGGGTTGTTTCAACAGTAATTCTATGATGAAAAATTAACGAGGCATTTATCAGGATCTATATTTAATTTAATATCTATTTAACATATTTAATCAATATAAAGCTCAGTGTCTATTTCTTAGCTTGTAAAGTTGTGAAATTCATGGCAGATTCACTTCTTGGCTGTTTTGCGTTTTATTAGATAGTTGATAATAAAGAGTGTCTTTGCCTGTGGCTTTGTTAAGACTGCAGGTTTTTGTCCGCCTGACCTTTGGTGACCTTGGCGAGCTCAGGATGAACAGGCTGTCTGCTCTGTTTGGGTGTGATGCTGCCTGCAGAGACAGTCTACTCTCATGCAGACACAACATCTTTACTGATATAACGTGGTCATGGACTCTTCTCTGTTCTTCCGTATTAAATAATAGTAAAATGACTCTGCAGTTTTGATTCAAAATGCACCAGGTCTGCTCAGTCTGAATCACACCGTTAGAGCCAGACCAAATGATTGGAGCACCAATATTAGCACTCAAAGAGTCTAAGCAGTACCAGCTTTGGCCAGTGCAGGAGTGAACATGTAGATCCATGTTCTACTGAGCAGACACTGAGCAGAGGCAACATGCAGTAAATGAATTAGTGGTCTCCACATGTTTGCACCCAAGGTTTCCCTGCTTTTGTGAGCTGAGCTGTTTTAATATTTTCCATGTATTAGATGATACTGTCCAATGCTTCCAGGGCTGTGAAGATGGAAAAAATGATGTTGCAGTCGTTGCTGAAGTGTTGGTACCATTTGAAGGAAGTCATTAAAGCGCCAGAGTGAGCAGACAAGGCAAGCACTCAAAGAATGTGGAAGGCAGTCGGGGAAAGTTGCCATGGACGGACTTGATTCCTCCCAGCCCCAAACAGCTTTTATACTGTGGACAAAAATACATGAAAGTGTGTGTGTGTGTACCTGTTTAGATGTCTCTGTGGGGACCAAGAATTGGAATGTTACTATACTTGTGGGGACCAACAGTCATTTATGAGGACAAAAGTGCCTCACGAGTTTGACACTCACAATGTGGTTCTAGTGTCAGGGTTACAGTTAGGTTATGGTTAGGTTTAGGTTGAGCGTTAACCATCCATTATTGATGGTTACAGTGAGCGGCTAGGATCATGTCAACTAGGTGTCCTCACTAAGATATCAAAACTAGAATGTGTGTGTGTGTGTGTGTGTGTGTTAGTGAAAGGAACTGTAACTGGTCCCAGTAGCAGCAGGATACAAACGCCATAATGACACAGCTGCCTCTCGTCTGCCTTCCTCCCCTGAGTGAAATAAGATATTTGGGACCTTTGAATAGTTTCTTGAAAATATTTTTTTGTTTAAAGAAAGGAAAGAGAAGTTTAATCCTTTAACTATTTAACTGTTAGGTGTCAATCCCTGGGAGGGTTTCCCCCTTTTATTTGGCGTGGAGTCAGAATTATGGCTTCTCCACACTGTGGAAGTAGCTCTTTGACACAGTCGAGCAGTCATTGGTCATAACAGGATCATTTAAGACTCGATGATGAATAAGACTGTTGAAGTGCATGAGAAGGATCTCATATAAAACAGTCTGTGTCTGCTCCTCAATTCAATTTAATTCAGAAGAGCCCTATGAGTGCAAGATCAAGGAAACAGTTCACCCTGCCTGGGATAGTGTTACCAGGGCCCTGCCCTGGAGCCAGGCCCGGGGAGGGTGCCAGAAGCTGTACATCTGGTGGCCGGGCACTGGTCCATGGGGCCTGGCTGGGCACAACCCGAAAAAGGGACATGGGCCCATTCTTATGCAGGCCCACCACCTGCAGTGGGCGCCATAGGGGTCGCATGCAATGTGTGCCACGTGGCAGCCAGGATCAGAGGCCATGGCGGACGGATCCCCGGCTACCAAGACCAAGACTAGACTTAGTGTCTCATAGTCATTGAAGAACTCTGACTTGCTTCCTGTTCTAGTTGTTCTCTGGAAAAAAATCTGCAGGTCAAACAGGTGCACATACAAAGAGCACATTATTGATTAAAGCCTGGAAAACAACTGAGGCATTTGTCAGCCCGGCACGCTTGAAATGTCCAAGTGTTGAAAACAGTTTTCCATTCGTCACCTCCCCAATGTCCACCAGATGGAACGTGTTTCTAAGATCAAGCTTAGTGAAGATTATTGCTCTATGTAGTGGCTAAAAGCTCCAGCTGAAGCTGTTCTACAGTGGCTGGATGCAAAGCCCATTCACCATATAGCAGAACGTCTGTGAAGGTTGTCAGTCATCCAGGTCATCGTAGTCAAAGGAGCTTGCAAAGAAAAGCATCTGGACTTCTTTAAGTTGCTTGAAGACGTTTCACCTCTCATCCGAGAAGCTTCTTATGTTGTTGTACTAGAGACAACACACTCGTTTTGCAGGATCCACCTGTGTTATCGCACAGGGAGAATTGATGTGGCCATTCTTCAGTCCTTCTCTACCACTCCTCCTGAGTAAGTCTGCTCAGCTGCACTGACTTCTCACGATGTTCTTGATGAGGAAGCTGATCGTGACTTGTAGTTTCTTTCAGTATTCAGTTATGGCAGTGGTGTCCAAACCCAGGCCACGAGTGTCCTGCAGGTTTTAGACGTGTCCAGCTGATTTAAATGGCTCAACATGCCTTGAAGTTCTCCAGACACCTGGTAATGAACTAATCATTTGATTCAGGTGTGTAGACCCAGGGTGAGATCTAAAACCTGCAGGACACCGGCCCTCGAGGCCTGGAGCTGGCCAAGTTATGAAGCTAACTATTCTCAAGGCTAATGTAACAAGTTCTTCAAATGATTTCGTTTCATCCGTAGATACCAACTCATCTCTCAGGTGCTTACAGCGTGATAGAAAGTGCTTCAGAAGAGTCCAAAATGTTGCTGATTTAGATGTTCTGTCATGGCATAGGAGGATTCTGGATTCAGGAGCAGATGGTGCAGTGAAAATGTTTATTTACAAACTACAGAGAAATACATATGGGCTTGGATTAAATGGGTGGGCTTAGAGCAGGGCGATATGGCCAAAAATATGTATCGCGACATATATTTGAAAATTTGCGATAACGATATAACTGATGCGAGACAAAATACAACTCCACAACTTTACCAGCGCAAAAAGCCCATCAATTTATTTTCACTTAAACAAGCAGCTGTTTTTTTTATGTGCATTAAAGCTTTATAAAAATGTAACAGTGCAAATGCAAATTCCTCGCTGACAGTTTAACCAAAGGGCATTTCCAGTAGAAATGGGCTGACATATCCTGAGCATAACCATGTATAATATCCACTGAAGTTAAAAAGAGGTGCTTTGCAACATTAAACTGCTGTGTGCAGTACGTATTTTTCAGACCATAAGCTGCAGGGGATTATAAGGCACATTAAGCGAAACAAAGCAGTCAGATAAATCAAACTTTATTAAACTCATTCTTCTTGCTTCCTCCACTTCTCTACCATTGATTCATTAATGTTGAATTCTCTGGTAGCTGCTCTATTCCCATGTTGTTGCAGTATATTAATGACTAACCTCGTATTGTGGATGGATTATCTCAGTTGTTCTCCTGACTGAAGTTTGGTCCGTTTACAGCAGGGGTGTCAACTCAAATACACAGTGGGCCAAAATTCAAAACTGGAACAAAGTCGCGGGCTAACGTTAATATTTATTGAAATATATTTATTCCTCCAGATATAAGAATGAATCTTTTCTTATGGACTCAAACACGTTTTGCTGAAAAACTGAATATGGAACAAGCAAAGCTTAATACTAAACAATATATATATTAGCTGTATAATACCAGTAGGCCAGCTCTGATAGTAATTTGGTATGGCTTCGCGGGCCAAATGTAATTAGGTTGCGGGCCAAATTTGGCCCGCGGGCCAGAGTTTGACACCTATGGTTTACAGCAGGGGTGTCAAACTCCAGGCCTCGAGGGCCGGTGTCCTGCAGGTTTTAGAGCTCACACTGGGTCAACACACCTGAATCAAATGATCAGTTGATTACCAGGCCTCTGGAGAACTTCAAGAGATGTTGAGGAGGTCATTTAGCCATTTGAATCAGCTGTGTTGGATCAAGGACACATTTAAAACCTGCAGGACACCGGCCCTCGAGGTCTGGAGTTCGACACCTGTGGTTTACAGCATCCTGCCATGCGATTGCATTTGTCTCTAACCATCAGGAACCCTCACGTTAACTTTTATCGAGTGGAAAAGTGTTAGTGTTCGTCCTCCAGCTTCACTGTGTTTATGCTAACATAGCTGTGTCGCTAGCGATCACGTAGCACATCATTATATAGCAGCTAGCCCAACTTCAGTAACCCTACAAACGTCACTGCTGTTTAGTTTTCTGTCTCCATTTATGTTGGAAGTGACAGCAGAGCTGTACGTTTTAATTTGTTCAGAAATCTCTCAGTCAGAACATGCTATATCATGCTTAGCCACTAGCAAAACCAGTGAGCTACCTTCCACTAACTTCCTGCTAACTTCCTGTTAACTTCTAAATCCGTTAAATATAATAAATTCTGTTTTCATGGATGCCTGGATGTTAAACTTAATTGTTACACCTGGTAAAGCAGCAACACTGATCGTTTTATTAAAGATGAAAGAATTTAGACCGTTTTTAACTCTCAGTGATGTCGCAGTGTTCGTTTGACTTTGGGTCCTGAAGGACGGAGTTTAGGACCCAGATTACTCCCAGATTTAAGAGCACCTTAGTCCGAAAAATATGGCAATAACGACGGCCGCTTGCATGTTCTACAAAAAAATGGTGCTTTGTTGTGTATCTGACGGACAAACACCAAACCAGTTCCACACCACTGAAGTTGCAGCATTTTTACAAACCAATTCTGGTTCATGTGTTTCACTCAACGATCCACTTTCCCCCTTCTCATTCTCTATCGCCACCATGTGGGTATGAAAACAAAGGCACTTTACCCATATTCTATCGCGATATTTCATTTTTTTATCGTTGCCCAACATTAAACCAGTATTACCGTGAACAGTATAATGTGGCACAGCCATAGGTGGGCTGGTAGGAAAGCTGTGGAGGGAGGAGAGAATGGGTTAGCCAGAGTCTAGAGTGAGATGTACACTTACAGAGAGAGTCGAAACCATCCTACCGGGCGATGTGGTGACAAGAAGCAGGTAGTAAGCGACGTAACAGGCGTGTCTTTTCCTCTGTAGAGCTAACACTCCTGCTGTTTTACTTCTGTACTCCTGTGCATACGTCAAGGATGTCACAATCACATTTTACAGCATCCATGTTATATTAGAGATACTTTAGTCCCAGCAAAGTAGTGTACTGTTGTTGTTTGCTCCATTGCAACAAAACATGCAATGATATTATACTGAATTGCACCAGTTTTTAGGACGTCTATCTTTTACTTTCTGTGGGTTTTTCACTGCTTCTCTGCGATCAGATGAATTGTGCACACTATTTGCTCTTCCACAGCTTTAGTTTTTAGTCTTTGAATGTTCCCATCACTTCTGTGATGACAAAAGTCATGATTATGCCATAGTCAGTCTATTTATATAGACCAAAGGCTCATCAGCAGATCCAAACCGACAGAAAGGCCACGGTTTCCTAAGAATAGAGCACTTACCAGTTATTCACATTGAAATGTCCTGTAACGTAGACACCGTTATCATGGTTTTGTTAACCTTAAAGAACAAAACTATGTGCCTGTTTAAATATTTATGGTCTGTATATACATTAATAATATTTACCATTAAAGGCAGTTTACTTTATACCTAGATCATCGATCACAGTGCATCGATCGGCTTCCTGCTTTACTTCCTCATTGATGACTGAGATGCTGCAATTAGTCCTCCAAAATATTAAGCAGGGTGCACGCCATCCCATCAGTTTCCATACTCCTGACATAGAGTGAGATTTCCTGAAGCCTTGCTATTTATAGCTGCAGGAGGCAGCTTCTAGCTTCTCCCTGGAGGAAGCTGTCCTTGTTTTTGTCTTCATCAAAAAACCTTAAAATCTAAAAATACAGACACCAGGTTCTTTGTTGGGCTTCTCTTTGTGGTTTGCTGTGGCTTTGCATCTGCTCTGCATCCCTGACCATCAATGTCACCAACATGTGTTCAATGATCAGCCAGTTCACCTCTGAGGGACTTTGGTCTATTCAAACTGGCTGAGATGCTGTGGCTTAAAAAGGCGGTTCAGACTTGAAAACCCTCCGATGGGCTGAATTATAACTCTAATAAGAATAAATAGCTACATTTACAACCTGCATGTTGTGTTTACTTGTGTTGTCTGTGTCTAATATGAACATTTTGTTGATGATCTGAAACATTCAAATGTAACATTTTTGGATTCATTCCTGTGGAGCTCAGGTCGGCACTCCCAGTCAGCGAGCCATGGCATGCATGTATGTGTATGTGGAGACATGTGTCTGTATGTACGCATGCATGTATTTATACATACATGTATGCATGTGCGTGTATGTTTGTATGGGTGTATCCGTATGTTTGCAGGTGCATGTATAACTTGTACATATCGTTCTTGTGTAAATGTAAATTTGTCTGTGATTGTGTAAATACTTCACACACATGGAGAAATGTCAAACAGCCTTTCATTGTTCTTGTAACAGTGACAATAAAAGCTATTCTATTCTATTCTATTCCTCTGTCATGCATTCTTGCATCTCTTGCCTGCAAGCACACTTTGCAGAGTGCACTCTGTAGTTTATTTTACATAATAGTTAATACAGTACTTGTATTTAAGTGTATTTCGGTTTATTGTTTTACATCTCATAGCACTGCAAACACTTATAAAGCATAAAGTTAAGAACCGATTAGTAATTAGGGATGGGTACCGGTGTCCGGTGACATAAACAGTGGTAACCAGAGTGAAAGGCAGCGCACATTTCGGTGCTTTTTTTTTTCCTGAGCTGTCATACACTTTAGATTCTAGCCAATCATTTTACGTTTCCGAGGATAGTAGGCGGGCCCAGGTACGTACGTTCTTTTAGAGCAGAGCTCCAGATTAAAAATGCCCAAGGCGAAGCGGTCAAAGTCTGGCTGTACTTCACAGCAGAAGATGCAAACTCAGCAGCAACAAGTGCTTTAAGCTGATACTGTGATACTGTCAAAGGAGGTAACACCTCGAATCTGATGACACACCTGGCGACGCATAGCATTTTTTTTAAAAGCCGAGAAATGCGCCGTATTTGATAGCTTGCTGCGAGACCTCACACCGTGCACATCTACTGCGGGTGTGGTGCCTGTTATCGGACCCGGAGTTAGCAACATCCCCAAAAACCTGAAGAGGAGAGTCCTGGCCCCTAGCCCTGCCAGTGTAGCAGAAATGATGAGGATGATGATGCAGCAGCAGCCGTTCTTCTCTGCCTGAGTAGCTTAATGTTGTTCGTGTGTAATTTACGTTGAGTAGGCTAACCACGTTATTACATTAATGCATGTAAGGTGAACTAGCAAACACCGTGGTAGTTACATGCGGCTGTCTTCTTGTTTGATGGCAGATACTCCCTTCACCCTGGCCAAAAAGGCTAAAATGACCAAAGAAAAAGTGGGAAACAGTTAAACATGAGAGGTTTTTGGACAAAGTTTGTGTTTTTTCCATTGTTTAAGCACTGCTTCCAGCCAAGAGTGATACCATATATGCCCCATAGCTGCAGAAAAGGCTAACATTGTTATCTTTTTACAAAAAAACAGCTGAACATGAGAGGTTTTTGGACCAATTTTGTGTTTTCCATTCTTTAAGCACCGGTTTGAGCACCGTTTAAGCACCGGCACCGTTTCAAAAGTAACGGTTTGGCACCGGTATCGGATCAAACCTAAACGATACCCATCCCTATTAGTAATAAGAGCATTCTTGTAGTTGCACTAAACTGCACGATAAATCATAGAAGTAATTCAGACAGGGAGTTTTACAGTGGGGCAAAAAAGTATTTAGTCAGCCACCGATTGTGCAAGTTCCCCCACCTAAAATGATGACAGAGGTCAGTAATTTGCACCAGAGGTACACTTCAACTGTGAGAGTCAGAATGTGAAAAAAAAATCCATGAATTCACATGGTAGGATTTGTAAAGAATTTATTCGTAAATCAGGGTGGAAAATAAGTATATATATATATATATATATACTTATTTTATGTATATATATATATATATATATATATATATATATATATATATATATATATATATATATATATATATATATAAAATAAGTAACCTGCTCACCTTATTATTGTGTTTTTGAGCGTTTTCTTCTGCTAGTACCCCCCTCACAGTCTCCACCTTCACCATACGTCACCTGCAAGGTCACTGTCTTCAAAGGTGAAGCCTGAAGTAGCCCCTCCCCCTCCAATATCTGATTTCACTGCAGCTTTTACGAGTCAGCCGTGCTATTTCTGATAGGCTCCCCTCTTCTCTCTGTGAGTGTCGCTCATAGAAAACTTGGACACATTAGCCGGTCATGTGAGCTGCTGCCTGTTAGTGCACACGCCGCTGCCGCCTCGCAGCAGCCTGGGATTCCTGATTTACTGCTAGTTCACTGAGCAGAAGAACAGCGTTTAATGGGGCTCTTTCCTAAAAGTCGTGGCCTGTGTGAGCGATCGTGGCGTGTAGTGTATGTGTTGTTGGCAAGCCGTCACAAGGGGGCGCCCTTCAACAACTTACCTTTGATTTGTGACTCATGAGCAAGAAAAGCATAATGTCAGATTATTAAATGTAATTCATCTTCATAGTAAAGGAGGAAACACGGATGTTTCTCAGTGACTCGTGTTTGTTGTGCTGTGTTTTCAGTCAGTTTGAGACAAGAAGAAAAGAAATGAGCAGGAAGCAGAACACATCACTGTTTGCTCCTCCTTTTATATAATAGGACTAATACAGCAGTGTTAGATATGTAAATGGCTCCAGCTGTCATAAACTAAGACTCAGGAAGTTCTCTGATTGAAATGCTGGCAGGTGATGGGTAACCCTCCCCAGCATGTTCCCAAGCGTTGCATACAAGCCACTGAAAAGTAAACAAGTAGATGACGACAGGCTGACTGTCTGTGTGGAGAATCAGTAGGAAAACGATGGATAAGCACATGAATCTGACATATTTGGAACAACCAGGTCTCGTGAATGACGTCATTTTTACTCCACGTGAAGAGAAAAACATGTAAACAGATCGTGAGCATCAGATCTGTTTATGCACTGCTTCAGTTTCCTGCTCGGCACAATCGTGGATCCAAAGATGTCAGCTGACGGCCCCGCCTGCCTTTGTTGTCTCTGCCCAGCCTTCCTGTCGTTATCCGTGTTTTTGCTCCCCATCCCCTCTGCCCTGTTGCCCTGACAACAGACAGACACCTAGGTTTCCTTGGCGACGGGGCAGTTTCCTGCTTGGACGCTGTGACTGTAGCACAGAGTGTAAGATGTGATTTCAAAGCCAAACCTGGGGATGTGTGTGCTTCACAGCACGCGGCTGTGAGCGGTCCAGCCTCACAGGACACGTCGAGCTTTGTCTGGGTTTGGATTTAAGGAGCTACAGGTTAGAGGAGCAGGGACAGAAATCGTCTGTCAGTGTCCCCGTGAAGCCATCGCTGATGTGATTACTGCTGTTTCACATCAAACACTGCAGTTTTCCAGCAGTGGAAAGAAGCTGCTTTTGCTGGCATCCTTATTGAAGTTTAAAGTTTACATATAAGTCATGCAGACCATCAGTGATGCAGGTGTGTGGCTGTGATTATGACAGTTGGACGGTTTCTCCCCTTCTTAGTCCAGAGGACGTGGACACGTTGGACTGACAGCAGCACTGTTCCCTCTTGTCCTCGGTCAGTTTGTATGTTATGTTTACATACGGCTTCTTCTTCTTTGTTGTGGATGCAGGGTGAACTGACATCATGCAGTCTGATGAACATTTCCCATCAAAGACCAGAACTGTGCTTTCCACAGATGAGAGCCGCTGCATGCTGAGCACATGTGGAAGAGGCTGCAGAGCATCGTGCTGCTGGAACCTCGTCAGCACGGCTGCTCTGGTGTTTCAGTGATGGTCTGGGGGACATCCCAACCACTCAGCATCCTTTGAGTCGCTCTAATAACAGCTACTTATTAATAACATTTGTGCACGAAGCTGCCACATAACACCTGGATTCTTGGGGTGTCTCTGCACCTACACAGAATGGTTTCAGTGATGGATGGAAGAACCCTCAGACGATGCCTTGCGTTGGGTTCTGCGTCGACTGGACGCCTTGTGTCGGAGGTGAACCGTTTTGATTTAAAGGTTGATCGTAGCGCTCCCTCTGTGACTCCCAACATTAACTAGCTCACTCGTGAGCGAGAGAAGATCAGCTGTGATCCTGTCTGCTTCATGTCTGTCGTGCGTGCTCAGCACATATCGCAGGAACGTGAAATATTTTGTAGGTTGAGCACAACCAGTGTTCCCCAGTTTCATTACTGGGAGTTTGAAACCAGTGATTAGGCTGACCTGTACTGGCCTGATAAAGCACCGCTACTTGAAACACGTGTAAAAAGCTCGGTGTCTACATTGATGGTTCTTTTAAAGTGAAGAAGCAGGTGAGTGCAGTGTTCAGTCCTGCTTCTTTCAGTTAAGACAGCTGGCCAAGGTAAAGCCATCCCTCCTAACGTCTTTGAGCGTCTTATTCACCTTTCCCTTACTTGCAGATGAGACTACTGCAATTCATTGTGTTATGGTCTAGATCAGGCCTCCATCCATCGTCTTCAGATGGTTCAAAATGCAGCTACTCGCCTGCTAACTGGTACCAAACGGAGAGAGCATATAACCCCAGTTTTAGCTTCTCTACACTGGCTTCCTGTCTCCTACAGGACCCAATTTAAACTTCTACTTTTTGTTTTTAAGTCATTAATGCCCGAGCCCCTCCTCACCTGTCTGAGCCCCTCTCTGCCTATGCTCCAGGACAAACCACGAGGTCCAGCTCAAACTAATGCTGTCCATCCCACAGACTAACCTCACATCCCGTGGTGATAGATCCGTCTCTGTGGCAGGTCCCAGACTCTGGAATAGTCTCCCCTTAAATATTAGATCTGCACAAACACTTGAGCAATTTAAATCTTTACTAAAGACACATTTCTATGCCCTGGCTTTTAACACACTATGACCCAAGCATTCTGGTCTTATTTGAATTAGTTTAGTTATTGTTTTAATTCTTTTACTGTCCTATTATTGTTTTTTACTGTTATTATTGTGTTACATTGTTGCTTTTTAATACCATTTTTATATTGTTAAGCACTTTGTGCAGCATCAGCTGTTTGAAATGTGCTATAGAAATAAATTTGACCTTGAAACCAAACCTCCTTAGGAAGCGATTTTATTTTATTTATTTATTTAGGACCGTGCATGTTAATGAACATAAATGTAAAAAGAAAAATTACATGAATGTAAACATGCCAGATTACAGCCAAAGGCTAATTTCCATCTTTAATGAGGCCGTGTATTAAGTTTCACACAGCATGGGTGGAGCAGCTACTAACCATCACTGCAAGCTCGACAGCAGGAGCCGTCTTCCTGTCGCAGTATAGGTTGTTTCCATCGCTGCTGCTGTTCCATGTTGTTCAGCTCTTATTGTTACTGTAAGTCTCGTGTTTCTTATTTGTGTGAGGCTTTGCTCCTGCCCGTCACTCTGCTGCTGTTCCATGTTGTACAGCTCTTATTGTTACTGTAAGTCTCGTAGTTCTTATTTGTGTGAGGCTTTGCTCCTGCCCGTCACTCTGCTGCTGTTCCATGTTGTACAGCTCTTATTGTTACTGTAAGTCTCGTAGTTCTTATTTGTGTGAGGCTTTGCTCCTGCCCGTCACTCTGCTGCTGGAGCACCGGGATTTCCCCAATCAGGACAATAACGGATGTTTCTGTTCGTTTCTGGTCTATACATGTTTTATATCAGAGCATCTCCCAGAATCTGAACTGATCAAAAAGTGCCGACATGTCCGGAGGGATTTTGGCCCACTGCTCTTTACAGCTGCTTCCACAGATTTAGTAAAGGAGGCTCTGGAGGCTGGCTAGCCCACTTCTTCTTCAGCCCCTGCTTTGTTTGCACCCATCCACGGCCACCACTGTGTGTTTGACTGTGGGGATGTTGGTGTGTCACACTCAGCATTTCTCAGCCTTCAGCCAATCATCCAGACGGTCAAACCTCAGACGGGCTTGTACATGCTAAACCGCGTGGGTGCTGCAGTAGTTCAATCCTCTACCAGTGTTACCAGTATGTGGTGACTGTCATCCACCTGCCTTCTCACCATTAACCAGCTCCTCCTGTGTGAGTTTCCTTTCCTATGATCATCCTCCGCCCATGAGGCTGACTGATCACATCATGGTCAGAACTGCTGCACCCACAGTCACCGAGCTTCATGCTGACGCCCTTTGCATCTATATGCTGAGAGTCCCACAGCCAGTCTGTGGGATCCAGGGTTGTAGAGGATCACACACTTCATTCAGGGACATGCAGATCTGTTCATAACTGATATGTTTTTTGTTCGATGTTTCTAAACTCAGGTAAAAATCAGAGACTGTTCATTTCTCTGTAAGTGAGCAAACTTATAAATTCAGCAGGGAGGATAATTGTTTCCCCGTCGTAGTTCAGTGTAGCTAGTCTCTTAACCCCCAACCAACCCGCTGCACCTCCTCCCTGCCCTCCCTCTCATAAAATATTGAGAGAGCCTGGCACTAGGCCAGACGCCCCCCTCCCTCTCTGCCAGGCAGACTGACGGAGCATGTGGCTGTGGGAGGGGCACGAAGGGCGGCTCGGCTGAGGAGATACAGTAACCATGAACATATTCGTTCTCTAAATGAACGCCACGAGTTGTTCCCACATCGAGCTGCTCTACTCTGAACTCATTCACACGAGCACTTTCTGCTCGAGTGCTTCCTCTGTTCACAGCCACACTCACGGATGCGCTGGAGAACAGCTCGGGTAAGAAGTGTGAACAACATGCTGGCATTTCATTCTACCTGCAGTGGTCAAATCAAGGCAGTGGTCAAATCTAGCTTCTTTCAGCTCAGGCAGCTGCAAAAACAAAGCCAATTCTTTCACGGCAGCACTTTGAGACAGTGATCCAGGCCTTTGTCAGCACTCGGCTGCATTACTGTGATGACCTTCATGTTGGGGTCAGCGCATCATATATTAGTCAAAATGCTGCAGCTCGTCTTTTAACTGGCACTCGAAAGTTTGAGCACATTTCCCCTGTTTTAGCTTCACGTCACTGGCTGCCCATTTCTTTTAGGATTCATTTTAAAATTCTTTTATTTACTTTTAAAGCTCTCCATGGCCTCGCCCCATCTCATCTCTCTGAGCTGCGACAGCCTCATACAGGCCAGCTGATCAGCTGCTCCTGCATGTACCCAGGACTGGGCGTAAACTTAGAGGAGATCCTGCTTTTGCTGTAGCAGCTGCAAACTGTGGAGCGAGCTTCCTTTGGAGATCAGACAGGCCTCTTCTTTACCTGTTTTTAAGTCTTGAAAACCCGCCTCTTTACCCTGAGCTTTGACACCACGTGAGATGTTGGTTTTTATTTCAGTTGTTTTTAGGTGATTCGATGCTGTTTTATCTTGTTTTGTTTTCATTTGATGTTTTATGTGTTTTATTTATTTATTTTGCTGTTTTCTGTTGTTCTATTGTTTTAACTTATTTTCCGTGCAGCACTTTGTTCCTGTGCTGGCTATTTTAAAGTGCTTTATAAATAAGATTGGATTGGACTGCCACCAACAGCTCTGTAACACACTGTGCACACAATGCTATCATTGTCTTTTCTTTTTAGCTGCTTTTACATTTTAGTTGCTGACTTCTGATAAACTGAATAAAACAGGAGAACACACAACCTGGAAATCTTCAACCACACACAAAATACATACGTTTCCCTGGTAAAGTACACAACCTCTGCAGTACCGCTGAGTTTTCTACAAGCGCACAAAGCTGCTACCAGCTCTGCTGCTGTGACCTGTGTTACCTGTGTTAGGCTCTTACATCCATACGATGGTTGAAGGACCGGCCGTGTCCCGTCTTCCTTCTGTGCATAATCGTGGCCCCTGCTGGAAGCTGACCCCGTTCTCCCACAGTGTTGCTGAAATGGTGAAACTGGAGCACGAATCGATCTGGGAGCTTTGATGAGAGATCAGCTGAAGTTTGACTGCAGCCTGATTCACTTTAGGACAACCAGTTTGCTTTTAATGTTTTTCTGCCTGATTCATTCTGATACACAAACACAGGCTGAACGGTGTCTGTGCTCCCACATCCTCAGTGTCCGTCTCAGCACCTCTGCATCCTTCACTCACTTCTTAGCATGCAGGACGTGTGTGTGTGTGTGTGTGTGTGTGCGTGTGTGTGTGGCACAGGGGAATGTGGGACTTTGTCCTGATGTGAATGTGTGTGTGGATCTTCTCCTCCCGGCCTATCACAGTGAGGAATGGAGGTGGTGTCAGTGTGGGTCAGTGTCACTGGGAGCTGTGGGCATCTCCACAGTGGGCCTGGGAAACTTTGAAAAGATGTTTTCTTCTTTCGGCCATAAAATCCAGATCTTGGTTTCCTCTTTGTGAGCACAACAGAGACTCCCCTTGTTTCTTACACAGCCCCCCTTTGGCTTTCATGCACACACACCCACTCAGGGAATAAAGTCACTGCAGCCATTTAGCTGCTTCTCAGCACTCGCTGCATAACCTGAGGTTGGTCAGCCGGTCGACTCGTCGTGCATAGTGACAAATGAGGGATTTCAAATATTTCCAAAGCGATGCATCAGGTTTCTTTGCAGATGAAGTGAGACGTGGATGTTTCACAGCACCAATGAAGATTGTGTTTAAGTGCAGCCAGGCGCACGCTCCCCCAGCGACGCCAGCTTCTTCTCACCGTGCAAACACTTTGATTTGAAATAGATTACAGCCGTGAGTGTTTGACTGTGATGGACTGGTGATGTGATCAGGGTCGCAGGTTTCCACCCGCCTCGTCTCTTTGCATGCAGTGAAGGAAACTATGCAAACTATGCAAGGTGTGCAGTAACAGGTCTGAACAAACCAGCAGCAAATAACTTCCAGTCTCCACAGGTTCAGTGCAGCTGGTGTAACAAAACGTTTGGTTACAACCTATTAATGTTCGCACACTGCTGTAAAAACTGTTTTATTAAAATGAACGTGCACTTTTGTAGAAGCTCGTGGTGAACGCTCCACTGCCTTTGTTTTATTGTTACTATTATGTTGTGATGGGTTGAATCTAATTACTGTTTTTGCAATAGTAATCCCTTACTTTACTCGTTACTTGAAAAAAGTAATCGGATTACGCGTTACTGGAGCGTTGTTCTCCTCTGTAACAAAGCAGTGATAAAGGAATAGATGCTGATTTTATTAACTTGTGTCTTTGTGCTGCTGGATTCAGTCTGAAGCAGGCAGCAGTGCTGAACCTACCAGTGTAAATGTGATGGTGGAAGCAGAGGCCAGCACTTGGCAGTGCTAAACACAATAAAAGACTCACAAGTTCCTGCTCAAAGGTCAGCTGCCTTCAGATCAATCATTAACCTGCAGCAGGTTGTGGCCTGATGTGTTTGTAAGAGTTTCACTTTCAGGAGGAGAAGATTTAAACGAGTCACACAAATGTGAACTACAAAGTCTGTGACACACAATTTATGCAAACTGCATGAAATCTGACCTGAAGAAATCCAGTCTTCTGCCTGTTGTGGTTGTGACAGCTGCTCGTAGGAGAGTTTGTTTGTAGGAGGTGGAGATGTTCTCAGATCAAGTGCGTAATCGTCTCTTTGTGTAGACGCTAAAAGCTGTGAGCCAAAACTCTCTGCTCTGAAACTCTTCACTCAGTCCTCACGCTGAGAGTTTAGAGGCTGAACTTCTTGTTCCTCCATAACACTTTTCATGAAACAGCAGAAATGAGCTTGTGTTTCTCAGCAGTGCGCACACAGAGAACCGATCCTCTCTGCTCAGTCTGAACAAATCAAAGTGAAACGTCAGTGAAAACACAGCTGCTGATCAAACTGTGTCAGATTAATGCCTCAATGTTTCACTGTGACGTTAAAAAATACATAAAAATGATTTAAAGAAGTAGGAGGCAGGTTTTCACAATAAGAGCACTTTGTTTTTAATTCAGTTAATGTCAAACTGTCATCAACACCTCTGTGTTGTCTCTGAGCAGATTCAGGCATTACTCAAATAATAAAGGCTTTTTTTCACTATTATACTTTTCATTAGTCTCCAGGTTGATGATTATAAACAGAATTATTAAAGTTTTTATCATTTCAGGCTGAAAATCAACATGAATTTGGTTCTAATCAAAGAAGCTCCTTTAATGTGTGTCATTAAAATCCTCACACAGACTTAAAAAGGCGACATTAACATTAAAATAAATGAAAGAAGCTTCAGCTGAGAGCTTCGTGCAGTCATCATCAGCAGCTCATAGCAGTCACAGCTCTTTATTACGCAGCTTTGCAGGAATTAAAGTGGCTGAAGTGTCAGAGTTTGTGTGAGAAGCTGCTTCATGGACAGCTGTACACACGTCTTTATTATTTCTTCATAAATCAAACACACAGGTTTGTCTGCAGATGATTTAAAGTGTGTCGTTGTGCAGTTAAAGCTGTTTGTGTGACGCCCTGACCTCCTGTGAATGAAACAGCCAATCAGATCCATCAGAGAGAGAGCAGGAAGTGTTGTGTGTTTGTGACAGAACAAGGAAACAGTGATGATGATGAACATAAAGGTCCTCTGATGTTTCCTGTTACAGTAACGCTTGTTCATCTGTTGCTCTCCTACACTTTCCTATAAATAAAGGAGAAAAAGTCCGTTTAGTTTCATTTCCTACAGCTCAGAGTTACACTTCACATTCCTGCTGTCACATCAAAAAGCTTCACTTTGGTCCAACATCTACATGTTAACATGAAACACAGACAGACTCAGAACATCTGGAACATCTGCACTTTGACCCAAACTGTTATAGCCAGAATATTTTCTGCATATTTCTTATGTTGGACCTGTTTGAACTGTAAACGACCTGTAATCATCTGTAAATGGTGTGAGACACACTGAGGCCACCTACAGGGCAGCTGGGGAACAGCAGGGATCTGAAATCATACGAGACGTTAGTGAGTGAGAAGAACAAACGGACTTAAGATGGCTCGAAGTGATCAAAGTTGATCTAAAACAGAAGATAAATCCACTGATTCTTTGTAAAGTTCATCTGCTGCTCACATGAATCCATGAAAGATTTATTTCACTGAATGTTTCTTCAAAGCTCATTTCAACCTGTTGAAGTCATGAATGAAAGTGCAGACTGAGAGTGGATCACATGATGTTTGAGGTGTGTCATGTGACATGTTCAGTATTGTCACACATGTCTAGATTGTCCCTGATATCATAACTGCTCAAACACTGATGATTATATTTGAAGAATTATTCCTGATGGCAGCAAAGTTTGAATGGAGCTCTCTGTCTGTGCTGATTTGTCGCCCTCTGGAGGTCAAAGCACAAACCTACAGGGCAGCTGGGGAACAGCAGGGATCTGAAATCATACGAGATGTTAGTGAGAAGTTAGAACAAACGGACTTAAGATGGCTCGAAGTGATCAAAGTTGGTCTAAAACAGAAGATAAATCCAAAGCAGCATCAGATGAATGTTACCATTTCCAGTTACGGTGCCCTTCATCTAATATGGAAATGTGTTGTTTTTTTTGCCGTGTTGTTGTTCTTCCTATTGTGTTTAGGCCAGAGATGCTCTTCAAACAGCGGACAGACATGACCACATTACAAGAACATGGTGTGAGTCCGATTTGATATTCCAGTCAACGCTGAGAGACCTTAACCAGGAAGTCAGAGGTCAGCTGATGCTGCGAGCAGGAAGTGAACCAAGGGAAAGGTCCACTCTACTCAATCTCAAAGAAAATATGCTGGTATTTGTTGATGTTGATGGTACAATAAAAATATATAATATAATAAATAATAAAATATCATGTGATGATGAGATGTGTTGTTGGTGTTTGTATTTTCTGTAAATGTCTTTTTTAATGTAAATGCTTTGTTCCAGACGGACAGGGAATCAGTTGCTGTACGATGACATCATCTTGATGTTGACGAGGAGGGCGAGAAAAACTAGTTTTGTCCTGCAGATGGCGATCTTGCACCGTGTTCAGAGAGCCGACACTTTGATGGTGCTGCTCTACTCAGCTTACTTTAGCCTGGGTTGGACTCTATATGAGCAGCTTCCACTCTGGTTTCACTCTTAAACACACTTGTTTGATTTCACTTGTAAAAGTTGAAGAATAAATATTTTATTACAAAATTATTTGTTGATGCATTTTTTTAGGGTCAAATATCTTGTTTGATTTGAGGAATGAACTGTTAGGGTGGAAAAAGTGAATCAGGTTAAAATAGTGGTGCTTTATATCAGTGAAGATGTATAATGTAATTTAAAATGTTGATGATGGGTTGTAGTGGGCTTGTACTTACAAAACTGTCTCATTTTATTGGAACGATCCACAGTTGCATCCATTCACGGATGACATCTGACATCATTTGACATCTGGTCTGAACACGTTTGTACACAAGATGCCTCAGTTCTGGATGTTCCCACAGACTCCTCTGTGCACCTAAAGAAAAGGTCAAGGGTCAGCAGCACATGTAGTTGGGACAATTCTTCAGTCGCACAAACTACACAATCATTTTCCTCCAATGACGACTTTTCACTTGCAGAAATGATCCTGTGTGATTTCCAGGCTGTGATATAAAAACTAGTTCCTAATGGCAGCGACTCACTCAGTAAACATGTGTTTCCTTCACCAACCTCACACACAGATCCAATAAGATCAGGAAGTGGGCAGTATAGTACAATATGTGTTATTCTGTGCTGCACTGCCCAAACTAAAGATCTGCTGAAGTGTTGGAAATGATCCAGATGTTTATTTTGGACGATACAGCAGAAGATCAGACATGAAAGTGGAGATAACACAGAAGACCTGCAGCAAAGGTCAGAGGTCAGACTGGGCCCTGGATTCAACAATGAGCCAATGATCATCAAGCAGTGACTAAAGCAGAGGCCTGACGTTCTGACATTCATCACACAGTCAGAACAAATGTCTGCTGATGACTTCATCTCATGAAACGACTGATAGATGTCAGTTCATTGATCAGCTGAGCTGCTGATCTTCATCGTCACAGAAACATTCAGCTTGTTTCAATCAGTAAATAACTCCCACTACTCCCAGTTTGAACTGTTCCCACTCAAAATGCTGTGAGAACAATGATCATTGTAGGACTTCACAAACATCACGTGTTGTTTTCCACATGTAAGATCAGCAAACACACAGAAACTTCCTGTTGCCACACACGGCCTCTAAAATCTCTTCCACGCTTTCTGTCTGAAGTCCACTCTCTGTGTCGGATCCACAGGAAACAAGATCTTATTAACATGGTTTTCAATGTGTCTCCTTCCAAAAAGTCCAACCAATGAACAAATGTGTGTATTTGTGGAGGCCGAACAAAAGCATGACACATTTCTCTGTTTCTATAAACTGGAGTCAAACACAAACATGAAGAGTTTCACTGACAGACTCCAAAATGCCCCCACAGTGGATCAAAGGGAAATCCTACAGTGTGGCCAGAGACTCTTAATGGCTCCAACATCAACACATCCACAATGTTGGATCCAGTTCTGCCTCACAGAGTTACTAAGACACACCCTCTGCCAGCATCACAACAGCTCCACCTGCTTCACCTGCCTCCTCAGCATCTGTACACCTGAAGAGAAAAGAAAGGCTCCAACAGCTCAAATCTACAAAGGATTCATGAAGTTTCATCCAACAATAACATGTTTGCCTTCCACAGTGTGCTGTTAGACACCACTGTACCTCTGCCATTTCAAAAAGAGCAGCTTGGGAACATTTTGGCTCCAAACACTTTGTGTTTAAGTTCTTTGTTTTCTTTGTGAAGCCGACAACATCTGGAGCTTTGTGACTCATAGAAACATCATTTTGTTCTTTAGATGACAGCAGATTGGGACTGAATAATCAATCACTATCAAACCAATAAAGACAAACATGCTGATTTTACAGGAACTTTGTTGGAGAAGCTGCAAAGACATGAAACTGGTGGAGATCCCAAACCAGTTGATAGTGCTGGTTATTCCAAATAAAGCTGTTTCCCTTTGAGATGAAATGACTTTGTGTCCTGATATATAATAAAGATGTTGTTGTTTTTGAGCCCCTGTATTAAAAGTAGCTTAAAGTCAGCTTGAGTTTGATGTCTTTATGTCAAAGCTGCTCATGATGTTGAGCTGCTGATGGAATAAAAACAATATAAAAGCATGTAGTCCAGACTTAAATGCAGCCTGTTGTTAGCTGAGGTCCACACACAGTGTTTGACAGTGTAAAGTGTGTGAAAGGGCTGCTGGTGGAGCTCACTAGGATGAGCAGGTGACCACGAGGTGGAGAGCAGCTGGCCTGGCTTTGACCCGGGCCACGCCCCCTTTCTCTCTGCTTTGCTGTCACTTATCTTCACTGCTCTGTCCAATAAAGCTGAAAAAGGCCCCGAATCAAAGAAATCTGCTGCAGCCTCTGAAACGTCTTCTGTTTCCTTCCCGACGGCTTTTTCACCGTCAGCCCATCAGACAGTCCAGCAGCATTTATGATGATGTCATGATGTTGAAGAGGCTGCTACGGTGGCCTCCCATGACCCCCAGCCTCATCACAGCTGAGATGCAGACATTTGAAAACATTCAGCAGACAACTGAATAACAGTCCAACACAACAGTCTGTGTGCAGACACACACTGACCTTTCATATAGTCAAACACAGCTGGTTGAGTCATTTCTCTGTGAGTCTAAAGTGAATCTAGTATTTGAAAGTCCACTTCCTGTATTTGTTGTTGAAGACTTCTTCAGCTTCTTCTCAAGGACATCAGCTGCTTGTTTGGCAGCAGAGGCAGTTAAGAAGCTTCCTGAAAAACACTGAACAGTGAGTTCACTGTGGCATATGACAGATTCAGCTTTCTGTGTGCAAATGTGTCTGTGTCGACCTTTCAAATGCTGTTGAATCCAAAACATCAGCGGCTCCTCGGCTGCTCACTTCATGCACTTCTGTCTGTGTGACAGTCCAATGACATCACAGCTGTTTCCAGCCCCAGTGTCTCAGGACTGGACACCTTTAAACATGTCGAGGATCAAACAGCGTCCAGCTAAACACACATGAAACTATCAGAGCTGACAATCATTCCAATAACATCTAATGGTTCATGTATGTAGACACAGGACTACAAGGAAATGGCTCTCAGCATCTGGCTGTGGGAACACATGAGTCCCTGTTTGTGTTCAGATTGTGTGCATGTTTTAGACGTGTGTCACATGTAGAAACACAACAATCCCACAATGACACACAGATGTGTTTGACACAGCTGTGCAGCTGTAAGTTGTTTCTAATGATTCATTGAAGCTCTTCTAACATTCTGGAGACGATCAGTACATGAATCTGTTCAACACGACAACAATTTGACTTCAGTGTGAACGTTTGCATTAAATAACCTTCTTCATCCAGCTGACAGCATCTTCATCCTATGATGTGAACAGTTCCTCCTGTTGATGACAAACCTCTGACAGGATCTGCTTGAGGAGCTTTTTCATGTGCAGCTCTCTGAGCTCAGGGCTGAGCTGCTGTTTCATCTTTAAGAGCTGCTGCCTCCTCGCCGGACTTGTTCTCCTCTTCTTCTCCTAATGACACCATTTCTGCTTCATATTAAATTCAATAAAGATGCTGACATGTATCTGTAGCAACAACATCATTGAATCTGTAACAACTGGAGCCAAACCAGTGGCTCTGCTGGGATCACTGGTGAGCCAACACTTCCTTGTTGATGCAGATTTCAGGGCTTCCTTTTGCTCCTCCGTTATAACTGTTCTCTCTTCTCAACACATGATGACACAAAGGAATCAGCAGTGACAAAGATGATGCTGAAGAGAAGCACACACTTCACACATATAACAGAGCAGTGCAGTTACACACACCTCTGCTCGACATCAGGCCTCAAACAAAGACACAAAACACTAACTTGACTCTAAACAGAAGAAACGAGCAGCTGTTTCTGTTCTGTGCTTATTTATATTTGACACACATGCTTCTCTTTGTGCAAACACACATCGCACTATAAGGGTAACCTCGCACACAATGATTGGACAGCACAGTGATGATGCTGGGAGATCCTATACGCAGCAACACAGAAACACTGAGAACTTTAAACAATGATGGAAAGTGTTATAAATGACTTGTTGGCCTCTGATCTGTCACAAACAGCTGAAACGTGTCTCTCATGAGTCACATGAAGGTTTTTGACAGAAAGGACAAAAAGTAGCTGCAGTCAGTTTGTGTCATTTTTATATTTATTCATCTGGGAGAAAAATCTGAGGGACATTAAAATGTGTTTTCAACAGAGACAAGAACATGAATATAACAGAACAGGTAAATGAAGATGTTTCAAGTAAACAGCTGGACTGATCAGGTCCAAACACAGAGTGATAAACTTGTCAAACAGCTGTCATATCTTTATATAGAAGCTCTTTATAAATGCTGCTCACTGCAGTCTGTTTACTAATAATGTCAAAGTGTTAGAAACACAGAAACATCAGAATGGTCTTTGTTCACAGAAACCTGTCTGGGATCCTTTGTTGTTCTTTTGATGCAGAGTTACATTATAAATATAAAGAGTTATTTCAGAGTCTCATCAGTTTTCCTGCATGTCTTTATTTAACACATCAGCAGGGCTGAAGCTCTCATGTTAAACACACACTGATCTATGGACACGTTCATGTGTTTCTAACAGAACCAGGCTGTTATCAGCCTGCACTAACATTATGTCACACACACTGAATGTAACAGTGACAGTTTACATCATCACACAATCAGCTGTGATTGTTTCACTGTCATCAAACGAGTCAACAGGAAGTAGAATCAATAGAAACCAATCATTTACTGACAGCATGTCTGATGGAAATAAGTGCAGATTATGTATGAAGTCTAACTGCACACAGTAACTGTGTTACAATAAGGACTTAACAGCGCCCTCTGCTGGAGTGTTTCAGTACTGCGTTAACTAGAATACACCACCTCCTCCTCACACCACCTGCTACAGCTCTACTCTTCTATGACTACAGTCATCCACAGCACTGATGTGAGGTCACATGGTTCATATGTAAGGAGCACAGCTGACCTCAGGTCAGTTTAATGACTGTGAGCAGCAGCTGTGTTATTGTCACTGTGACAGGGAGACACTCTCAGACACAGCGCTCATGTCAGCTTGTTCTCATGCAGGAGGATCAGGAGCTCCATGTTTGTCTTTCTGTTTGAATCATGATGTGTTTGTGCCATCAGAGTCTGTCATGAGTACTCAGGGTTTCACAGCAGCTCTTCTGGATGCTGACGAGGACTCCAACCTCATGTTTCACCTCTCTGAGCTTCTGATGTCTGTGAACACTCGTGTTTCTTCTCTGGGCTCATCTGGACAAAAACACCTTTCTGTGTTTGGCTGCAGCCTCATTCTGACTGACAGGAAGTGTGTTATCCATGAGCTGCACTTCTGTGAGGAAGTTTCCTGCTGTGTTTCCTGTCTGTGGACAAACACGAGTGTTCCAGCTGAGGACTTGGTTCCTTCCACCTGTCCATACAGGACATCACGCTGTCTGCAGCTCTGTAAATGCAGCTCCAGGTCCTTCCACGTGCTGCTCTGTATTTGTGCAGTTTGTAGTGTGTCCTGGGAAACGTAGCACACATGGTGTTCTTCTGCTGTTTCCTCCTTTCACTGAGTGTGAAACACTGACGCTGTGCTGTTGTTCACAGAGGGGAGCTGATTCTAGCTGCAGCTGGACTCTGTCATCTAACTGAATGTGTTGGTGCTGATCACGGGGCTCTGAGGGGGGAGCAGCAGGAGGACTCTGGATGCTGACGTCAGTGTATCTGTGGAAGCTCCCACAGCGTGTCTGTCATTCAATATTGTGCTGTATATTGTATCTATGCAAAGATGAACAGACTGTGTGTTCACTGGTCTCTGTGCTGCAGCTCTGATGTCATCATCACTCCCTCCTCCACCCTCAGCAGTCCCAGCATGCTGCTGTGGTGCACCCCACCCTCACTCTACACCTGAGCCACAGACCACACCCTCCACCTCAATATACACCACAGTTTTCTCTGCTGTGGAAATGAGATCAGGAGGAAATCATCATTATTATTATTTAATAAACGCTCACATTAATGTGGGCTTATTTGTTTCATATTAGAAACATTAGTTGAGTGTTTTTAGTATAAAATGGTCAAAGTCCCTCTTTTTGCTCCTCCCCTCACCTGTGGATGGACGGTGCTGTTACCGTGGTGACAGCTTGGATGTGTTTCAGTCCTGCCTGGTTATCACTGCAGGAATCTTTCACATTTATTACAGGTAATAACTCTGATTTTTCTGTGTATTATGAACCAAATGTATCCTGATACACACAGAGATGGATGAGCAGAGGTTGTTTTTGCAGTTTATGTAGTTACTATGGACTTAATGCATACATATTATTAAAATTAGGGCTATAACAGTTGTATTGATGTATAGCAACTTGAAATGCTCCCACAAATGGCTCCACAGCATGTAAAAATATAACAAAAGCTCTGGCGGACTTGGTTCTGTGGTCAGTCTTAAAGGGTGAAGTTAAACTCTGTAATCTTCACTGTGTCACAGAGTTCAGTGAGTCCCGTTATTCACAGTATCATTCAGATCATCAGAGAACAGCTGATCAGCAATCAGTGGTGCCAACAGCGCCTCCTGTGGTGAGAGGATGCAATAATGCAATGTAGCATTTTTCCACTCAACACTTGCAGTCATGGAAACTGTCTGTTGGATCTGTGTGACGTTGCTTTCTTGGTTAGAGTTCCTCACAAATGTCCAGATGATTCTTCTAATGAGGCGTCGACCATGTTTGCATCTCTTTGGAAGAAAACGTCGCCCTTTGCCATCCTTACTTTTCTTTGACTTCTTCAAATGCAGCTGAACTCCAGCTGGTATTTTCTTGGACTTTGCAGCTGTTTCTGGTCATCAGTTCATTCCTGCAAACCTCTGAAGCTGAACAACAATGATGCTGCATTGCTGGCTGATCCCAAAAGGTTGATTCTGTTCATCTGGACGTTTTCAGAAACGTTTGCTCACTGATCAGGTGACTTCTTCAGTCTCAGCTGACTGCAGCTTTACAAGCTTACAAACAGCACATTTGCACAATGACTGAAAGCAGCAGCACCTGATATATATGATACTAATATAATACATATACATATATAATCCATACTAATGATGAAGGAACTGAGCTCACAGTCCATTGTTCATTCAGTGAACTACTCAGTTTATTTTGGGCCTCAGAAATGCTCACTCTGTTTGTACATCACTGTCAGCAATAGACTCATTCTGCTGTGTGGACAGGAACACATGTGACATCACTTCCTGTTTGTTTGTGACTGAAGAGGAAGAAGTTTACAAGGAATCATTTAGAAGAGTTTCAAACATCAACTGATTGAATCCATGAATCTGAAAACGTGTTTGTGAGTGAAAGAGACAGACATGTACAGACTGAACTATCTGTTCAACAGTCAGAGTGTTTCTGTAACAGGAGACACTCTTTACACTCCACTCAGCACAGGGACACTGAGGCACCACGACCGACTGTAAACCCAGGATAAAGAGTTTGAGTGAATGTGGTGTTGAAGGTGTGGAGGTGGATCAGAGTGTCAGAGGAGACTCTGTAGAAGGACAGAGTGCCAGCAGGACAGTCCACATACACTGCTGCTCTGTTAGAGACAGAGGAGGAGGAGGAGGAGGAGGAGGAGATGGATGTTAGTATCTTATTGTGCCAGACAGAATCAGGACCATCATCAGAGCACCACAGACTCCAGGACTGATCATTGATTCCAAACACACAGTCATCACCAAACACACTGCCTCCTTTCCTTCTGATGCTTCTGTAACTCACTGATATATAAACGCTTCCTCTCCACTCGACCTCCCAGTAACAGCGACCAGTCAGACCATTTCTACACAGCAGCTGATAATCATCAAATCTGTCTGGATGATCAGGATATGACTGAACCTCCTCCACACGTGTCACCTTCCTGTTGTTGTCAGACAGTTGGAGCTTTGTGTTCACTGTGTTTGTGTCGATTGTGAGTTGACAGGAATCTGATGGAGAGAACAAACACAATCCAGCTGCAGTTATTGATCCATCATCTGTTCATTGATTGACACTTTGATGATGACTCCTGACATGATGAAGATGGTTGAATGTGTGCTGCTTTGTTTTCATGAATCCCATTAAAAACACACTTACACTTCCTCAGACCTGGTCTCAACCATCGGACTCCAGCAGGCTCCACCCTGAAAGGAGGAGGGGGGTCAGAGCAGCACAGTCAGCATGCACACATGGACATTACATGGCTCTCACACACACACTGTTACACACTGAGCTCAAAGCTCGGCTCCACTGTTTTATTCAAAGAAATCTACATTTATTTATCAGCACATTTAAAAACAGCTGGAGCCAAAGTGCTGCACAGAGTAGAGAGAAAATAGGAAACATACACAGTAATGACTATAAAGACTGGTCAGGATTGAAAGCTACAGAGTACAAATGTGTTTCCAACCGGCTTTTAAAAATGTCCAGTGTTGGTGACGACCTGATGTGAAGGGCGACTGTTCCAGAGTTTGGCTGCAGCCATCGATAAAGCTCACCTCTGTTTTTACGTCTAGTTCTGGTCAGAAGCTGCTTATCTGCAGACCTGAGGGCTCCACTTGGATTCTTTTGTTAAAGAGAGATAAGATGGAGCCAATCCATTCACAGATTTAAAGACAACCAGATCTGGAAGTGGATTCTACCACGTACTGGTAACCAGTGGAAAAAGCTGGTGATGGGTCGTCTAGCACAGACCCACCGCTGGAACCAGACAATTGATGAGGGAGAGAACTGTGACAGCGCCGTTCCTTCACTTGACCTCAGTCGCTCTCGTCTGCTCCCTCGTAACACTGCTCTTTATTGAGCTTACATGAATATGCACAAGTTCATTATGACGTCTTACACAGGTATGAACAAAGAGTACCAGTCTGTGCATAGAGTGTGTGTGTGTGTGTGTGTGTGTGTGTGTGCGCGTGTGTGTCTGTGTGTGTGTGCGTCTGTGTGTCTGTGTGTGTGTGTCTGTGTCTGTGTGTGTGTGTGTGTGTGTTCCAGATGTGACCCTGTGACCCCAAAGCTGGTGCTAAGAGTCCAGCGGTCCCCCTAACAAAGGGCTCTTATACTTAACCAGACACAGAGTAGGTGTCCTCCTACACCAGGGGTCTCAAACTCGTGGCCCGCGGGCCAATTGAGGCCCGCAGGACGATAGTTTTTGGCCCCACCTTAATATGAAAATGTAATGTTAGTTTGATAATGTATGACACTTTACAGTGTTGTGGGCGGAGCTGAATTAACCCACCAATCAGGGTGGGATATGGATCTCAGGGGACACCAGCCGGGCTTGATGCAAGCAGGGAAACATTTCTCAATGAGTCAAAGTTCCAGCAGCGTTGCCCTGGAGTGTTTCTTTCTTTCCTGTGCCTGGCTGGCTTCCTCCTTTCTATTGGGCAAACGCCGACATTCGCCCCAGCGCGCTGCGTTCACAACACTTCAAAAAAAGTTGTTTTTTTAAGTTGCTGCCCAGCGGGACATTATACGTATATAGATTTATACACACGTCAGTGGGATTTAAAGTTATTTTTCCACAGAGAGAGATCTCATATTAACTCTCACAGTGATGCGTAGGCGGCGGGATAAAAGAAAAGTCATGAACTCAATGCAGCCCAATTTAGTCTGCAGTCACATAGCGACACCTGTTCATCGGCAACAACAGTCCCCGGTAACCCGGACTAATTATAGGGTCGCACCGTAATTTGTGGCTCCATGTTTTTATTTGCATCACTGCGTTTGCATTGCAGCAAACATGAACATTACATATATTTCAATATAATGTAAAAGCAGTCAAAACAACTAACATCAGAAACAGCTGATGTTATTTGTTATATGTCACGGTGTCATTTCCGCTTCTTTCTCCTGTAACAACAGCCCGGCGCCGTGAGCAGTCGCCTTTTTTGCGCTCGCTATCCCTGCACTTTCTACCATCTGCAAACGCCACGGTGTTCGTGTCGTCATGAAAGACATGAACATCGAGCGTAAAAACAAAGGAGACTGCTACCGGCTTTTTATCTGCCGATCGCCGTGCTACGGTTGCAAGAAAAAGAAGCAGAAATGACGTTCTCTACGCGTTGAGACGTTCCCCGTCCGTCGGCTAAACGCTTGATTGAAACTTCAATGCGACAGTGACACCAAGTAGAATTATAAATGTCACATAGCCCCAAACATGTCTTTTTCAAAGCCTGCGGTGAAGAGAAAGGTTGGTGATGAGCACCGACAATTTCAGGAAAAGTGGGAAATGCAATATTTCTTTGTTGAGCACAGGGGCACCCCGACCTGTCTTATTTGCACAGAGAAAGTTGCGCTGCACAAGGAATACAATTTGAAACGTCATTACACAACTAGACATGCTGAGCTGGATGCAAAATACCAGGGAGACGAGAGAGCGAACCGGGTTGCCAGTCTTAAAACAGATCTACTGAGGCAGCAAGATTTCTCCAAGAAAGCAACCAAAGAGAATAATGCAGCAGTCGGAGCCACGTGGTTAGTGAGATGATTGCTAAAGCAGGGAAGCCATTCACAGAAGGTGCATTTGTCTAAAAGTGCATATTGCAGGCTGCAAATATAGTCTGTCCGGGAAAGAAAGGTCAGTTTAGCAACATCAGCCTTTCTGCCAACACCGCAGCAGATCGCATTTCTGACCTGTCAAGTGACATTTATGACCAACTGTGTGAGAAAGCCAAATGTTTCAGTGTATACTCAGTCGCTCTTGATGAGACCACAGACATCACCGACACTGCCCAGCTCCCAATGTATGTCCGTGGTGTTGATGACAGTTTTGAAGTGATGGAGGAGCTGCTCACAGTAATTCCAATGCATGGCCAGACCACCGCTCAGCAGATATTTACAAGCTGTGTGATGCCATTGAGAATGTTGGTTTGCCATGGAAGAGGTTTGTTGGAATAACAACAGATGGAGCGCCATCAATGACAGGGAGGAAACATGGACTGGTGGCACAAAACAAACTGGAAGAGGAAGGCGTGGAGGAGGCCATTGCTCTGCACTGCATCATCCATCAGCAGGTCCTTTGCAGCAAATGCCTGAAGTTTGACAATGTGATGTCTATTGTTGTGAAATGCATCAACCAAATCAGATCCAGGGGCTTAAAGCACCGAAGGTTCTGTGCTTTTTTAGAGGAAATGGAGTCAGAATATGGGGATGTGCTCGACTTCACTGAGGTACGTTGGCTCAGCAGGGGAAATGTATTAAAGAGACTTTTTGAGTTGAGAGCAGAAGTGAAGCCTTCATGGAGAAGGATGGAGTTAGTGTTCCTGTGCTAACTGATCCCAAATGGCTCATGGACTCAGCTTTTCTTGTTGATATGACACATGAGCTTAATGTACTGAACAAGACGTTACAAGGCCAGGGGCAACTTGTCAGTGCTGCCTATGACAACGTGAGAGCATTCTCCACAAAACTGGCGCTCTGGAAAGCTCAGCTCTCTCAGACAAACCTTTGCCATTTCCCAGCATGCAAGGCACTCGTGGATGCAGGCACACCATTCAGTGCTGACGAGTATGTTGATGTCATTTTGAGGCTACAGGAGGAATTTGATCACAGATTTGCTGACTTCAAGACACACAGAGCCACCTTTCACATTTTTGCGGACCCCTTCTCCTTTGATGTGCAAGATGCCCCTTCTGTGCTTCAAATGGAGCTCATTGAGCTGCAGTGCAACTCTGAACTCAAAGCAAAGTTCAGGGAGGTGAGTGGAAAAGCAGACAAGCTTGGACAATTTTTGAGAGACTTGAGCCCTAGTTTCCCTCGGCTTTCCCGAATGTTCAAGCGGACCATGTGCCTTTTTGGTAGCACATACTTGTGCCAAAAGCTCTTCTCCACTTTGAACTTCAATAAGTCCAAGTACAGGTCCAGACTTACGGATGATCATCTTCAAGACATACTGAGGGTCGCAACTGCTTCCTCCCTCAGGCCAAATCTGGCTCGGCTATGCGGGAGGAAACGCTGCCAGGTCTCTAGCAGCAAGGAGTAGGCAAGAGAAGCCATGTTCAGAAGAACAGTTCATTTTCTACAGTGTTCCATTCATGTTCAGAAGAAGGTTATAGAACTGTTAATACAGACATTTCAATCTAAACACAGCAGATATAGAAGACTGAAAAAAACACACAAGTTCACTGACTAAAAATATCTTATTATTATTTTATTTATGTATTACAGATTGATTTATTTTCTTATTAATTCTTAATTTGTTTATTTATTTTTCATATTTTGTGTTAAAAAATAAAAATAAAGAGATTTGAGAAGATTGGAATTTTTTAACCATGTCTTTCTTGTGGAAAACCTAATGCGGCCCAGCCTCACCCAGACTCTGCCTGCAGCGGCCCCCAGCTAAATAGAGTTTGAGACCCCTGTCCTACACCATAAATCAGTAAGAGAGGGTACGACCTCTCTCATGGCCCCAAGTGCTGTGTGCATGCCAGAGCACTCTGGAAGGCACACAGAGTCTTTACAGACTACTCAGGATCAAACCTCTATCATCATGCAATCGATTATACAACTCTAAGCATATATGAGTAAATATTTCTAAGCATCAATCAACAATATAAACCTTACAGCTGGTTTTAATAACAGAGTTCATTTGTTTCTCAAATGAGAAAGAGCTATCGAGAAACACTCCTAAATCTTTAGTTCTGAACTTTTCCAGTGGGCCAAGGTCAACATTATTAGATAATGCTAATTCTTTTCCCTTACATTATAACAATGTGAGGAGTTAATGCTAAGTATACTGCCATTAGCGGCTAATTCTAATTAGGGGTGAATAATTATTAGTAGCTAATGCTAATATCGTTTTCTCTTCCCTTTTAACAATGTGAACAACTAGTGCTAGGTAGGCTGATGCTAGCAGCTAATGCTAATTTGACGTGAATTAGCATTATATTAGTGAGGCGTTAATGCTAAGTAGGCTGCCATTAGTGGCTAATGCTAATTTTAGATGAAAAAGCATTAGCAGCTAATGCTCATATTGTTTTCCTTTGCTTTGTAAGAACGACAGCAGCTAATGATACGAAGTCTACCATTATTAACAATTGTTAATTTGATGTAAATTAGCATTATCTGATAATGGTAACCCTTTTCCCCTGCATTATAACTATGTCAGGAGTTAATGCTAACTAGGCTTCCATTAGGGGCTAACTCTAATTAGGTGAATAATTATTAGCAGCTAATGCTAATATTGTTTTCCCTTCCCTTTTAACAATGTGAGCAGCTAATTCTAATTTGATGTGAATTAGCATTATATTAGTGAGCAGTTAATGCTAAGTAGGCTGCCATTATTAACTAATGCTACTTTGACGTGAATTAGCATTATGTGCTAATACTAATACTGTTTTCCCTTACTTTTTAACAATGTGAGCGGCTAATTCTAAGTACGCTCTTGTAAATAGCTAATTCTAATTTAGTGTGAATTAGCATTATTCAATAATGCTAACACTGTTTTCTCTTACTTATTAAAAATGATAGTAGCTAATACTAATACTCTTTTCCGTTGGGTAACAACGATGTGAGGAGTTAATGCTAAGTAGGCTGCTTTTAGAGGCTTATTCTAATTAGGGCTGAATAATTATTAGTAGCTAATGCTAATACCGTTTTCTCTTTCCTTATAACAATATGAGCAGCTAATGCTAATTTGATATGAATTAGCATTATATTAGTGAGGAGTTAATGCTAGGTAGGCTACCATTAGCAGCTAAAGCTAATTTGAGGTGAATAAGCATTAGTAGCTAACGCTAATACCCTTTTCCCTTGTGTTATAATGATGTGAGACGTTAATGCTAAATAGGCTTCCATGAGTGACTCCTTTCCCTTGCATTATAAAGATGTGAACAGTTTATGCTAAGTAAGCTGCCATTAGCAGCTAATGCTAATACTGTTTTCCCTTTCTTTATACAACTTGAGCAGCTATTGCTAAGTAGGCCACTTTTCTCTGCTAAGGATTTGTGTGACCATGATGGAAACTCTGATAAGCTAATGCTACTAAGCTAATGCTGTTTATGGGCCCTGTTAGAATCAATATTTCATTCTCATTCTGTTGTTTGAGAACAATAACAGAAAAATGTGCACTTGAGAACAAATTTATTGTGACTTCAGTTGTGAATGTACAGTTTGTCATTATTTAAGCTTCCATTTCCAAATGTTAGCTGACACTTTATTAGGTACACTGGTATCTATATCAGGTACACCTGTGACCTAAATGTTCCTGCAAACAGACTCCTTGGAGACCCCTACATAAATATCCATGAACTATCCAGCTAGACTAGTGTGTCTGTCCCTGAAAATATTCCTGCATGTGTGATTGTTCATGTCTCATCTGCAGGAAACAAACAGGAAGTGAGTGAAAGACACGGGAAATGTTTCCAGCTCTTCCTCCTCTATCAGATTTTCTCTCCATACCTGAGAGTGTCCAGTCTCCAGCCTGGATCCTTCAGTCCAGCCGACAGCAGCTTCATTCCTGAGGGACCTGGATGATTGTAACTCAGGTCCAGCTCTCTCAGATGGGAGGGGTTGGAGCTCAGAGCTGAGGCCAGAGAAGTACAGCCTTCCTCTGTGATCAGACATCCTGAAAGACTGCAAACACACAAAACAACAATCTATCTGTCAACAGTTGTTTTCTCTTTGTCACAATAACATCTATCCATTTACATCCATTCAATGTAACTTTATTTATAAGTGACAATACCCAACAGACAACAACAGTCATCTGAAGCTGTTTAACAGTGTAAGGTGACCGCCTCCACTGTGAGCAGCACTTGGTGATGGTGTGAAGAAGAACTCCCTTTGACACAAAGATCCTCCCAGTGAAAACAGGCTCCAGGAGGAGCATCTACCATGACTGGTTGCAGGGTGAGGGGAAAGAGAAGAGATGAGCTCAGAGAGACAAGAACAAAACAGAGAGACAAAAGTTAAGGACATGCAGTAGTGACATATAAAAGCATCAGGAGTGAAAAGTGGGGAGAAGAAAGCAGAGCATCATGGGAAGTCCACCAACAGCCTGAGCCTATAGCAGCATAACTAAGGGATGGTTCAGGGTCACCTGATCCAGCTCGAACTATAAGCTTTATCAAAAAGGAAAGTTTGAAGCTGATCTTCAAAGTAGAGAGGGTGTCTGTCTCCTGAACTCAAACTGGGAGCTGCTTCCACACCCAGTCCAACATAGCCAGGCTTTCTTTGCTGCTTTGACAAAACCTCAAATCCCAGTCAGAGATGATGAGCATCATCACAGTGATGATCATTTCTCTGTAACCCAGGCTTTCTGCTTCAGGATCTGTGCACGCTCACAGAACAAGGAGACCTTTAAACATCTTTTCACTAAATGGATGGACTGAGCTCAGCCTACAGATGAACTGGTGCCAGAGATCATAAAGAACATCAAACAGTCAAATTCAACACTTTTAATGGAAATATGAGATTAATGCTGCAGACAATCATGAACCTGCTGAATTCATGAACATCAAGAATGCAGCGAGTGGTAAAATAAAGATTTGACCTCAGTGTGCTCAGTGTTCCTGTCTATTCCTAACATATTCCTAACATGATAGCTGCACTTTAGAGCTCTAAAACTGGAACTGACACATGTTTAAACTCTACATGTTACTCAGTACATTCAGCTCTGACACTCGCCCACAGTCCAACAAAGGAAACATGGAGATCACATCAGTTTGTCACCAAAGTCTAATTATTAGGGCAACTTAACCTGTTATAATCTCGTTAACTCATTAACTGATTAACGTCAGCAATTATTTTAATCACAGTTTTTAAAATCATGATTATTGTGAAAGTGCTCACTGGCTCTGAATATAAAAGCCATGGGTCACAGGAGGGATGTTGATCAGTGCTGGCTTGAAATGGGCGTCATTATGCGTCTCAGCCAATGGGAGCATTGAGGGTGGGCCTAATACTACTGCAGCGCTCACATGACCCAGGACAGAGAGAAAGGGGCGGGGACAGAAACATGGAGACAGGTACAGATCTTTGACATGTTCATTTTAAACTGTTCCAGGAGGCAGTGTTGATACAACTAAAGTTATCTGTTGTTGAAGAAGTCGGTCTGAGGAACGTTCTTAGGATCAACAAATGACGGCATGTATGAGCCTCAAGACGCAGCATCACAAGAAGAACACATGAGCTGTAGAAAAAGGAGAGACTACGAAAGCCACGGCGTTACAACATGAACCAGCTGTTGGTCTCTCTGGACACTACTGGACGTAGCTGTGTAACCATGGTTACCTGGGAGTTACAGAAACGTGCAGAACATGTGATTCATGTTGCACAGCAGTGGGACATTTGAAATAAAGTCAGCACACTCAGTACAGATAGTGCATCAAATATGATGCTGCTGCCAGACGTCTGCCTTTGAACACGTCCCTGCATCGCGCACAACACCAAGGTTGCCATGGCGATCACAGCTGACAGGGACAAAGTGCACAGCTGGAAGCCTGCAGGTATATTTAACATGATGTATTTCTCAGTGTCCTGTCTGTGTGTGAGAGACAAACAGCCTCTGTATGTGTGTGTAAATACAGCATGAATATGTAGAGGACATGTTTGTGGATATAAGTAAATGAAAGCTCTGCGTCATTTGAATCTTCTTGTTTCTGTTGCAGGTCTGTGACTGAACTTCTGGGAGGAGAAACGTTGGTTTCATGCTCTGTGATTCTGTGTTTTGTCATCTCTCTCAGGTGATGGACAGCTCAGATGATGACCCCGCCTACGTGGTCAAATTCAAGTCTACATTCAGAACAGACCTGGAGACACGCAAGCAAAATGCCAACATTGTATATGTGAAAACTGCTGCTGGAGCCAGATTCAAGGAGCTCAAGTGTTTACCCAGATCTTACTGAACTCACTGCAGGAACAGAGGGTTGTTGGAGGGAAACCTGTGGAAGCAACAACATCCGAGCCACCAGAGAAGAAGTTGGCCCTGTTGGTGCTTCATCAGAGTGTGAACAGGAGGAAGACTCAGCTGAGAACAGTGTGGTGGATACAGAGCAGAGCCCACCATCAGTACAGAGGCCTGTCCATTAGAGTGCTGCTCCAACATGCAGCACATGTACTTGGCCACAGCTGCAACATCTGTACCTGTGAAAGCTTCTTCTCTGTTGCTGCTCATATTGTGCAGAAGAAGAGAGTTTCTTTATCATCAGAAAATGTCAATGAGCTTGTGAGTCTTAGCAGCTGGCTCGGTGCAGAGGAGGAAGAACATGTCAGTCAGAGGAAGATAAATGCAGTTCATGTTGTCAACTCAACCTGGACTGTTGAAAGAGTTTTTCTTTGTCTGGTTTCTGACTGAGATTCTCCAAAGGAAATCCAGCACAAACACACACTTCACACACTCAAAGTCCTGCACAGTAAATGAGCTGATGAGCGTTTGTGCTGCTGCCTGATAACAGAACAATAGTTCTGCTGCTTCCTGTTCTGGAAACACACATTTATAAATGTTCACTTGCTGTTGATCAAAGGTATGTTGGTGGCTCTGGACGCTGAGGGAACTTTGTAAAAAACTAGATCAAATGTTAACGTCCTGGCAGAGGCAAAGAACTTTGATTTGATATTTGATTAGATTCATGTTTCAGCTCAGACTGACAGAAATATTTGAACTGCTGCTGTGTTAAAGGGAACACTGCTGTTAGAAAGCACCTGATCTGTTTCTGCACACTGAATGATGAGGAATCCAGGAGCAGTGGGTGGATGGCAGCATCAGCATGAAGGATCAGTGTGAGAACACATCATCATCCACAAAGGAAACCAGTCTGAGTGTCTGACGCTCTTGTTAGAAAGACGCAGTCCCAGCAGTTAGCTTGTCTGCTAGTTAGCTGAGAGCTAGCTCAGTTGTACATTGAATACCAAACTGTGTAAACCAGGGGTGTCAAACATATGGCCCGTGGGCCAAATCCAGCCCTTGAGATAATTTCATATGTCAAATATTGATGAATTTTCAGGCTTGCTGATAATCAATGTGAGCACGGCTGAGATGTTATTCTGATGAGCAAACCATGTGGCCAAACACTTTAAGAGACAGACTGGGATCATACCATTATGTGAAAGAGGACGGAAATGTCCCATAGACAGCAAGGGTAGTGGTAGAGACCAGTACACAGAGAAATGGGAGCTGTACTGAAATGCAAGCGTGTCAGGAAAGAGTGAAAAAGCAAAATGAGCAGCATCTGGCTGCATTTCAGTGATATTGGAGACCACAAAGCTGAGTGCAACATTTATACAGGAGATATACAGGAGACGCTGAGAGTAGAACTGATAAAATTAGGAGCTGGCTAAAGTGAGACCCATTTTTATTTCCACCCATTTTCCACTGTGGAGGACAAAAGGTTTCAAACTGGTCCAGGTCTTAAACCTCACGTGTTCTTCCTAATAGCAGTAAATGGATAAAAATAAGGCTTTTATGAAAACACTGAATAAAACTTGCTGCCTTTAAAAAGACTAAATGTACAGTTCAGTATTGAATACTACATAAAATAAACTATATATAAAGTGTGTCTGAATGGCAGAGATGCAAAAATATGTGCATGTAGCACAGAGCCACGGCTCAGTGTCTGAATGAGTCTCACAGACCTGAATGTGCTGTTGAAGCCATTTATAATTATAACGTAATTCTTTACTCGTTTGATCTGCTCCTTACCACAAGCCACCAGACGTAGAAGGTTTTGGACTTTTAACTATATTTTCTGAAGTTTTACAACTTTTCTTACTGTTAAAAACCTCGTTATGGCCATTCATGCTGTACAAAGTAATTAGACATGTGTGGTATCTACAGAAACGTCAGAATCTCAGCTAAAAGTTCACAAAACCATCTCAACAACCACCAAACAGCTAAAACAGCAGGTGAACAGATCACACAAAAAAGATGTAAACACAAATCCCCCTGATCATCTGTTTTTTAAACATGAAGCGTCGTTTTGGACGTTCATTTACTGCTGGTTCAGTGAATTTTGGTTGGACAGTGATGAAACCTGCAGCCTCAGAATCTGTGAGAAGTCTGCTTCCAGCACGCAACAGCATTGTTGTGTTGTGTTCTGTGGATCCACCTCTGCAAACTCATCACTGTTTCACCATCATGTTTCTACTTAGACAATAACAAAGGAAGCAGTTCCCAGGAACTACTTCCTGTCTTGTTAACATAAGAGTACGTTGCCCTTCAAAACACCTCCACTTCTCCTCTTATTAGAGGACTGCCTTATTATTAATCTGCTAATTCTGTCAGTTGATGAAAGAAAAATGCTTGATCTCACCTGAGAGTTTCCAGTGTACAGTGTGGACTCTTCAGTCCTTCAGACAGAAGCTTCACGCCTGAATCCTTCAGGTTACTGTTACTCAGGTCCAGCTGTCTCAGATTAGAGG
Source organism: Maylandia zebra (assembly GCF_041146795.1). NCBI lineage: Eukaryota > Metazoa > Chordata > Actinopteri > Cichliformes > Cichlidae > Maylandia > Maylandia zebra. Next base: position 10,521,699 of record NC_135168.1, on the reverse strand, counting down.
TCTGAGAGCTGAGACCTGAGGCCAGAGCTTCACAGCTTCTCTCTGACAGGTCACAGTGACTCAGTCTGAAAAATAACAGATAAACAATTACAAAAATAAAACACTTATGTTGAAGTGTAATGAGATACTATTATATTTAGCAATATTTCATCTTGTTTTGTCAGGAAACTGAGCACTGATGCAGAGCAACATGTGGAGAGAATCAGAGGAGAAGAAGTGAAGAGAGAACAGCAGTAAAACAACACTGAATTGTTCAGTGTGCTTTTGATATCAACAAAATGTGTCAAACTTCTTTATTTTGTATTTGTTTTAGTAGAATTGATGATTATCACTTAGATAACAACCACAGGCCAGGTCTAAATTGCACTTTGGTGACAGTTACACCCAGAAATATTTCAGAAACGTGGACAATTTGTGCTCCAATGTATTCAGTATTGAACAAACTGAGTACCGATGACCACTTAATATTTTTGATATTTTATTTGAGTTGTTCCACCTGATCTGTGTTAACTAGAATAAACATTTAAAAGCTAAAGCTATGATCACATATGTACTTACAGAGCTTTGTTGGAGGCTTTGACCACTGGCAGCAGCCTCAGAAGAGCCTTTTTAAAGGCTCATGTTCTCACTTAGATCATTTATTTCTACTTACATTTCATTCTGGGAAAAATGGGGATTACTTTGAAAATGGGAACTATTTTCCCCAAAAATCAGCCCTGGATTAGTAAATCACTCCAACATGTTCTCAGGCAGAAGAAGCTGTCTTGTTATGAGGGAGAGAAGAAAAGCAGCTAAAATCAGGTGTAAAAGTAAAGCAGAGGATGAGCTGAATAAAGGACACTCAAGGCTGGCTTGGAAAGGAATGAAGTCCATGGTGGGGATGCAGAACAAGGAGCAAAGATGAATGTGATGCTGAATCAGCAGAAGACTTGGACTCATATAATTCCAGCTTTGATATCATTGATTTCAATGAAGAGCTTTGTGATTGTAGCAAAGGGCTGGTAGCTCTGAGAGTCCCACTGATGAGGTGTTTGTGAAGGTTCGCAGTTATCTAAAGAGCTTAGAAAAAAAGGCATCTGGACTTCTTTAAGTTCTTTGAAGACGTTTCGCCTTTCACCTCTCATCCAAGAAGCTTCTTTATTTCTAGGGTCAAATGGTGGAGAGTCCCAGATTAGCCTGTGTACAAACAGACTTCAGCCATATGAGAGTGAGTGTGAGTGAATGAGAGCACACACAGGACACTCTGATCTCTGAATGTGTGTGACGCAGTGAAAAAGAGGATTGTACTGGATATACTGTGACTGACAAACAGAGTTTAAAGAGAAAGGTGTTTGGATTAAAATGGATTATGCTAAAGTGAACGTGCTAATGAAATCTGAACTGACTGAAATGTGAAGTGAAGATAATTCAGATGTAAAAGAGAGAAACTGATAATAAGGTGGGGCTGGAGATCAGTGAATCAGAATCAGAATACTTTATTGATCCCTGGGGGAAATTATTTTTTGTTACAGTGCTCCATTTTAAACCAACATTAAGACAAGACAGACAATACGCTAACTAAGAATAGTACAATATATACATATATATATACATACATACATAAGTCACTCATAAATAAATAGTTGGAAAAGAAACGTGTAGTTGTAGCAGCAAACAGTGTGTTAAGTGGATGCGTTGTACAGGGAGATGGCCACAGGCAGGAATGATTTCCTGTGTCGTTCAGTGGTGCTTTTCGGTAATCTCAGTCTCTCACTGAACGAGCTCCTGTGACTGACCAACATGTCATGGAGTGGGTGGGAGGTGTTATCCAACATTGTCTTTATCTTGGACAGCATCCGCCTCTCCGACACCACCTTGAGGGAGTCCAGCTCCATCCCCACAACATTGCTGGCCTTACGGATCAGTTTATTAAGTCTGTTGGCATCTGCGACCCTCAGCCTGCTCCCCCAGCATGCAACAGCATAGAGGATCGCACTGGCCACAACAGACTCATAGAAAATCCTCAGCATTTTCTGGCAGATGTTGAAGGACCTCAGTCGCCTCAAGAAATAGAGACGACTCTGGCCCTTCCTGTAAAGTGCTGTGGTGTAGATGATGGCGTCCTCTGTTCCGAGACGAGGCTGATAAGCGAACTGAAGGGGATCCAGATGTGGTCTTACTATGGGTCGCAGCTGGTCCAGGATGAGCCTTTCCAGGGTCTTCATGATGTGGGAGGTCAGTGCCACGGGCCTGTAATCCTGGGGGCCACTGGGACGTGGCGTCTTTGGTACAGGGACGAGGCATGATGTCTTCCACATCACCGGGACCCTCTGCAGACTCAGACTCAGCATAAACAGTTTATGAAAGACTCCACACAGCTGGGGGGCACAGGTCTTGAGGACAAGGGGACTCGCTCCGTCTGGTCCAGCAGACTTGCCTGAGTGAAGTCTCCTCATTTGCATCTCAACCTGGTATTGAGTGAAGGTGATGGGTGGGGGAGGGGTGTCAGGAATCTCACAGGAGGCAACAGCGCCATGTGAAGAGAGAGGCTGGCACAGTGGTGTGGCTCTGGATTCCAGGCTGACTACAGGTGAGGTTGTGGGGGTGGAAGCAGACACTGTGGTGTCGAATCTATTGAAAAACAGATTCAACTCATTGGCTCTATTCTCACCTCCCTCAGCTCCCCTTCTGTTGGTTGGCCTGAATCCAGTGATGGTCTTCATGCCCCTCCACACCTCTCTCATGCTGTTCTGCTGGAGTTTCCACTCCAGCTTCCTCCTGTAATTGTCCTTAGCCTCTCTAATCTTGTCCTTTAGTAACACCTGGATCTTCCTCACCTCCTCTTTGTTGCCCCCTCTGAAAGCCCTGAAGGGCATGTAAACACCTGATTGGTTGAGTAGATATCAGATCGACAGTTTCACAGTTTTCCCTGTGGATTATAACTTTAAGAAGATGTGACATTCATCAAGGAATCCTGCTCTCCAGATTATTTCCACGAACACTGATCTGGATCACATCTACAGTGCTGGAAGTGCCCGTCTCACCACCAACCTCTCTGTGCACATTCACTTTTCAACCCTTTGTGAGACACTAAAGGTGTAAATCTGAGTATTTATCTATGTTAGTGCGAACACCTCTAATAGGTTGGTTTAGTCTTTCCAAGTCATATCTTCCCTTAGATCTGCGGTCCAGGCTCCTAAAATCATCCTAGTTTAACAAACACTACAATCTAGAGGAGAGCTGCACTAACAGGTGTGACTGATGAGATCTGACCTGCAAGGATACTCATGTTTACGTGTATCAGGACAAGCAGGGAAGACCTGGACATCAACTCTGTCAGGCTGCCCGAGTCCTCTCACCCACATCAGCTCATCAACTCTAAACAGGAACGAGCAGCTCATTTCAAAATAAAAGGTTGGAATTGTAAAGAAAACAAACAGAGCTCATAAACTGAAACTGATTTCATTTTTTCAGCTGGAACATTTTAGTTGTTCCTTTTTCAATACATACATAATTATATTTACAGTAAGTCTTATCAATCCCCTTTTCCCTGCCAGTCACCGCCAATGTTCCCTCTAATGTTTCATGTGTCTGAGCGAACACACAAACTCCCTGAGCGTCCCTTGGACCACTGTGAGCAACAGCAGACGTGTGCACTGTGGTCACGCCAGCATCTTATCCATCCAAGTTACATGGTTTATTAAAGTAATCAAATTACAGCATTTACATTTATGTTAGACTACTTTTAATTAACTGCTTTAGCCCACTTACAATGAAAATTAAAAACAACCTTGTTCATGACCTGTAGCATGTTAACACTATATGAAGTAAAAATAACTTGAACTCCAATTTTTAAAACACAACTTTATTTTTTCTATTTTTATAAAGCTCTGACTTGTATTATGAGTCTGTGGTCTGGGAGAGAGTCTGTAACTCTGTCTGCAAAATACAGGATATAATGACCAATGTTGGACAATTAATTATATAGTTACTTCTTCAAACAAGTTACTGAGTTTTGCAAACAACAAAGTTTGTTGCAATAAATACTGAATACTATCGTTGTTATAAAAAACGATAGTATTCAGGAAGAAAACCAAACATTGCAGATATTTTATCATAACTCTGGTTTTACGTGGCCGATCAACACAACTTAAAAACTGGTATAAAGTCCACACTTTGTCCGTCAACATGCAGCTACCAACCCAAATGGTGAGGAGGTGGTTAGTTATTACTGTTGTTTATGACCCCCTACATTATCCTACATTGAAATATATTCTCCAGCTACAATAGTGTTTGTGTTCTTAAAAGAATTTCATGAATGTGTTATTGTTCATGTCACATCTGTATGAAACAAAGAGGAAGTGAGGTTTATCCTTCATGATCACAAACTGTTCCAGCATGTAAACCTGAGATCTGTGTGGAGCAGCTGACCTGCACGATGTGCTCAACACAAACATTATTTACCATCAGTTACTGTGTGACTGAACCACGTGGGTGTATGAAACATCGCTTTCAGTTTTAATAGCACATGGCAACATTCAGACGTGAATCTATACAGTAACACTTTGATTTGTTACAGTGAGGAGACTGTTGAAGGAACGATGAGGGGAAACCTTAACAGCAGCAACAGAAACCAGGAGACAAAGCTGAGGTCTGGGTTCCTCTATGCTACACACAGCCTCCTGCTCCTGGACTTTAGTAAACACATAAATGTCTCCAAGTACACTTACTTCAGAAACTCTATTAAACTCATTACAAGTTTACTTCAGCTTTAAATTACTCACAACATCAGCACACATGAGTAAACAAAGCAACTCACAGCTACTGTTCAAGTTTAGTCATCTTTAATACAAATATACCTCATTATTATGAATCTCACAGCTACCTGCTCATTGAACTGAACAATAATTCTGTTTGACCATTAAAACAAAATATGTGACTGTAAAAAAATGTTCAGACAGTAATTAAGAATCTCCTAAGCAATCCAAAGATAAAGAAAAGTTCACCTGCCAATTCTATAAAGCTTGGTTGTTTAAACAATGATATCATTTAATGATATGTTTGGATCCTGACCTGAGAGTTTCCAGTGTACAATGTGGACTCTGCAGTGCAGCAGACAGAAGCTTCACCCCTGAATCCTGCAGGTCATTGTTACTCAGGTCCAGCTCTTTCAGACTAGAGGACTGGGAGTTGAGAACTGAGGACAGAGCATCACAGCTTCTCTCTGAGAGGTTACAGCCACTCAGTCTGGAAGAAAACAAACAAACAAACAATTAAATCAGTCAAATGAAACATTTTTAATGCCAGCATGCAATACAATTATTGGTTAACTAAATAGCTTCATTAAAACACAACTCTTCTTCTATAGCAGCACTTACTCCTTGTAAGCTCCACCTGCTCCACCTTCTGAGTCAGAAGACATGAAAACAAACTGTAAATCTAGTAGAAACAAGATTGGAAATCTTCTCAGATCCATTTGTACATTTAGAGCCTGATCCTGAAATATAGCAGCACGGACATTCACAGCAGCAAAAGGTTCTTGCTGATCTGAGCTGGCTTGGCCCTGGCTTATTGAAGATTAAAGAAAGCAGAATCAGCTGTTCAAACCCCCACAAGGCTGCCAGCTGTGACTGAAACAATGGGACGGGTCGTGACTTCTCAAAATGGGCTCATTGAACGCAGCACGGATAAGATCTTGAAGAAGCTCATGGTGGTCATGAGTTCTCAGACTTTGCTCTTTGAGCGCAAAACCAATAACCTCTCGGAGAAGCTCGTGGCTCTCCAACGGGAGATTGAGAGACGAGTGACGGACTGTTAGATCAGCTGTGAAATTGACATGCAGTTGTTCGCACCAAAGAAAGCCTCCATCATTTCATGCGGCTAACATACCGGTGCCAGTTGTGGTCTCAAGGCTGGAGCTGAACATAACAAATCTCACCCTGATAACAGACGGTGTTTAGACTGTTCCTTCCCATCCTAAGCATGCTTATCCCCTCCCGGTGCAGACGGTGGGTCGAGCGGACCAGCGCAAATGCTGCAGGCCCGGGTGCGCTGTCTACACCGGCTGTCTCTCACCTTTTACCCATCCCTGTTGCTTGTCATGTGTTTCTATGGCGCATTAAGAGTTTTCATGTGCTCTGCGCTAAGGTCATTTTTTTTGTCTGTTCTCAAACTGATCTCCCTGTTGGAGCTCAGTCTGGGGGGAGTTCTTTTTTCTCCTCATCTTTCCTGGTGTTGTGCATTTTCTGCTGTTCGGTTCCAGGTCCCTGCTCTAGTGGCTGACCGGCCAGCTACCTAGCCTGACCTGTCTCCCCAATGTGATGTATTTGTGTATTGTATGTACGGTTGGAAAGCTCAGTATCCTAATTGCCTCTTGAAAATAAATACAGTGTTCTGAATCTGAATCTGAAAAGATTACAGAAGATGACTCTGTTCAGTAAATATTACGCTCATGCTGTCACGAAATACCAAAGGTAGGTAAAACTCTGGTTGTTGCAGCCATCCAGTATGACATGCTTTGTACTGTCCTGCTGCAGTTTGTGACACCTGGTTGATGAGTTGTGAAGGATGATGAAACAAACACTTCACTCAATGTTTGTCTTCTAAACTGGATGTAATTTGGGCAGCCGATAGTTTTTCTTAATCTATCCCAGCTGCAAATAGGAACACAACAAATAAATAACTTTACCCACTTGGATCCTTATCATTCAAGATTGTGAAAAGATTCTCTACTCAGAGAATACTGGAGATTTTAGATGAGAGAGATGATTTGGAAGATGATGAAGGGGAAGAGTTTTCACAACTTGAGGCCTTTTGTCTTCACTGCATAGGACAAAGAAGACAGGAAGGGAGGGAGAAGTGAGGAGAATAACACAGGAAATGGTCTTGGGCAGACTCAAACCAGGCCCTGGAGTCACAACTCTAACCTTCAGTGCATGGGTCACCTGCTCAGCCAGGTAAGCTACAGCAGTCAGCAGTGTGTGAGTTAATTTGAAGACAATGATGACTATAAGTCAAAAAAAAAAATACTATCATCAACCAACAAGGGGAAAACAGTGAGCTTGAATGACCAAGCTTTGACCAAGGGTGGTTCACTCCTCGGTCTTCTTGCCCAAGGAGTGAACCACCCTGCATGGCTATCAATGTGGTGCAATGAAGGCCATCATACAGTACAGGCCATCCAAGCTGATTTTAACTTTTCCTCCCAGATACCACCTTAGAAATCATCTAGATTAGGATATGTTGGCTGTTCTAGATCCAATCACAACAAACAGAGAGCTGTTGTGTGTCCAAGGTGAACAGGAAGAATATATACATGCATAAAGTCAATAAAGTCAGAAGGTTTGCTTTAGACTGTGCTGCAGGTTATCATCAAAGACAAACAGGCACCATGCTGCCAACAAATGGCATCAAGTCTGACTTGAGGTTTTTTGTTCTTTTTTTTTTAAATCAAGATTAAATTTTATAGCAACCACAGCAGAGATGACCAGGGAAGGTGTGCTTGAGGGGATATAGCTACAACAGCTGGTTTCAGACTGAAGATGAACTGAGGTGCTGCACCCAAGTCTGCAGGTTCAGGGAGGGACAAACATCTGCTGCAACCAGATTGGAGTGAGAGGAGAGAGCAGGCCAACAACAACAAAGAAACAACAAACACACTGTGGAAGACCGAAGCAGAGTTTAGTTTAAAGTGGAACTAAGGATGTTTCTCTGGCTGCCAGGATTCACTGAGTAATTCAAATGCTTTCTTTAATGCAGGACCCACCATGCATGTAAAAGCAAGTGTTTCACCAACATTTGTGACTAAAATAGACCTGCAGTAGAAATGTATCTAGGATCATGCATGTGAATATAAAGTATCACAACATCAGGCACATGCAGCCTAAGTGTTTAAACAAAGACTGATAACATAACAGCAGCAGTGATGATCAGAGTTTATGGTGAATCCAGCGTCTCGAGTTCTGGAGGCATCAAAGAGGTCACAGTTGTATTGGAGAAATCCCAAAACTTTAGGATACAATTTCATACAGAGACAGAAAGCCTGGTGAAATAAATTACTGACACAGTTGGATGTTAAAAGTAAAGACATGAGTACAAATGTACTCACAGAGCTTTGTTGGAGGCTTTGACCACTGGCAGCAGCCTCAGAAGAGCCTCCTCTGAAGCAGAGTATTTCTGCAGGTCAAACACATCCAGATCTTCTTCTGATGACAGTAAGATGAAGACCAGAGCTGACCACTGAGCAGGAGACAGTTTATCTGTGGAGAGACTTCCTGATCTCAGGGACTGTTGGATCTCCTCCACTAGAGAACGATCATTCAGTTCATTCAAACAGTGGAACAGATTGATGCTTTTCTCTGCAGACAGATCCTCACTGAGCTTCTCCTTGATGTACCGGACTGTTTTCTTATTGGTCTGTGAGCTACTTCCTGTCTGTGTCAGCAGACCTCGTAGGAGAGTCTGATTGGTCTGCAGTGAAAGACCCAGGAGGAAGCGGAGGAACAAGTCCAGGTGTCCATTTGGACTCTGTAAGGCCTTGTTCACAGCACTGTGGTGGAAGTGTTTCTCTACAGATTTTACTTCTTTTTCAGGTTTTTGTTTCCAAAACAATATAGACCATATGGACTTTGTTTGTTGTTGTTCCAGCAGATTGAGTCCAGAGTTGATGAAGGTCCGATGGACATGAAGAGCAGCCAGAAACTCCTGAACACTCAGATGGATGAAGCAGAACACCTTGTCCTGGTACAGTCCTCTCTCCTCTTTAAAGATCTGTGTGAACACTCCTGAGTACACTGAGGCTGCTCTGATATCGATGCCACACTCTGTCAGGTCTGATTCATAGAAGATCAGGTTTCCTTTCTGCAGCTGATCAAAAGCCAGTTTTCCCAGAGACTCCATCATCTTCCTGCTCTCTGGACTCCAGTGTGGATCTGTCTCAGCTCCTCCATCATACTTGACCTTCTTCACTTTGGCCTGAACCACCAGGAAGTGGATGTACATCTCAGTCAGGGTCTTGGGCAGCTGTCCTCCCTCTCTGGTTTCCAGCACATCCTCCAGAACTGTAGCAGTGATCCAGCAGAAGACTGGGATGTGGCACATGATGTGGAGGCTTCGTGATGTCTTGATGTGGGAGATGATCCTGCTGGCCTGCTCCTCATCTCTGAATCTCTTCCTGAAGTACTCCTCCTTCTGTGGGTCAGTGAACCCTCTGACCTCTGTCACCATGCCAACACAGTCAGGAGGGATCTGATTGGCTGCTGCAGGTCGTGTGGTTATCCAGAGGCGAGCAGAGGGAAGCAGTTTCCCCCTGATGAGGTTTATCAGCAGCACATCCACTGAGGTGGACTTTCTAGGGTCAGTTAGGATTGTAGTTTTGTGGAAGTCCAGAGGAAGTCGACACTCATCCAGACCATCAAAGATGAACACAACCTGGAAGTCTTCAAAGCTGCAGATTCCTGCTTCTTTGGTTTCAGTAAAGAAGTGATGAACAAGTCCCACCAAGCTGAACTTTTCCTCTTTCAGCACATTCAGCTCTCTGAAAGTGAATGGAAATATGAACTGGATGTCCTGGTTGGCTTTGTCTTCAGCCCAGTCCAGGCTGTATTTCTGTGTTAAGACTGTTTTCCCAATGCCAGCCACTCCCTTTGTCAGCACTGTTCTGATTGGTTCATCTCTTCCAGGTGAGGCTTTAAAGATGTCTTCTTGTCTGATGGTTGTTTCTGGTCTGTCTGGTTTCCTGGATGCTGTTTCAATCTGTCTGACCTCATGTTCATCATTGACCTCTGCAGTCCCTCCCTCTGTGATGTAGAGCTCTGTGTAGATCTGATTCAGGAGGGTTGGGTTTCCTGCTTTAGCGATGCCCTCAAACACACACTGGAACTTCTCCTTCAGCTTAGACTTAAGGTTACGATGACAAACAGCAGCTGGAAGTTCTGAATGAGAAGAAAAATAAACACTCAATTCCAAAAAGAACTAATCTTTAAAACATGTTGCTCCATCTTCCATCTCTGGAAAATGTTCATTTATCCAGCAGCTTAAATCTTTAGATAAATCCTCTTACGTCTCTGCAGACGGTCAGCCAGCTCCTCCTGCTTCATTCTCCTCAGGAAGTCCACTGTGATCTTCACAAATGCCTCTCTGCTGCTGCTCCTCTGACTCTCTAAGCATTCTGGGTAACCTGGACTCAGAACCTTCTGGATCTTCTTCAGCTCGTTCTTCACAAAAGTGATGATGTTGTCCTCCAGCAGCTGGAACAGAATATTTATGAATGAGCCAATCAGACTGAAATCATGGAGCCAAACATCAGATCCATGTTGGACACACTGACGATCCACTGGTCTACAAAGAGCAGCATGGAGATGACTGTGAACAGAACAGATGTAACAGTAGTTGTTGTACATGTACAGACCATAAATATGGAGTCCAGCTGTGTTTGATGCTGCTGGGCAGACTGACCACTGGGAACCTCTGAGCTCTGCTGGTCCACTCTGTGGAGGAACCATGAAGGATTAGATCAACACAGGATAAAGATCCAGGAGTTTCTGCTCAAATAACTTCATCTGAATCAAGTCTGTCAAGTTTTAAACTCTCAGATTGTGAACATATCAGTAATTTTCAGTCTGTTTTCATGGACGTCCTTTCAGTGGTGATGTCAGGGATGATTTTGAAGAAGCTCATCAAACTGAACCATCAGCAGATCACTGCTCCAAAACCAGAACATGATCCGAGGTCTCCCTCCACCACCAGAACACCAGCTTTACTAACGTGGTAGATCAGTGTAGTATAGATCAATAACTGATGAGTCATTTGATCAAAATCACTGAGTGCTTCACGTCTGACCCTCTGATGCTTCTGTAGACATTTTGCATATTTAATGAATGTCTGACAGTTTTACATTCATTCTATGAACACAGTGGAAATGTTGTGTTATAGTCTCCATGTTGTTTCCAGCATCATAAATTCTTAAGTTCAGAAAATTAGATTCTTTCTTCACAGCTGAAAAACAACAACATTTATTCTCTATTGAAATCTGCATCGTCCACTCCAAAGGTCACAATCTGAAGGTAACATCTGGTTTTGTTCCCTGTGGTTAACTCTGAGCATCAGTATGGTGGGATTTATCCACTACATCCACACCACTGTGGTTCAGTGTTGTCCTGATGGAGTAACAGCAGCCAGTATGATCCAGGCTTTAGCTGCTGGGTCTCTGTGTGACCTCTCAGACTGTTTAACAGATCAGACACAAAGAGAATCAGAGCAGCTCTGTTCTTTAAAGACAAACATGAACCCACTCAGGTCACACTTTCCCCACAGATATGAGCATCACTGTCCTCAAACAGCAAATGACCAAGTCGAACATTTGGATCTTTTCTCTTTCATTGTTTTCTTTTTAATGAATCTTTGTAACAATCTGAGGATGTTTCAGGTCATATTTATCCAGGAAACACAAACATGTAAAGGAGTCATCACAGCTCTCTGACCTCGTTGCTCCAGGTTCACCACTGAAGTCTGGAATGCTACCTTTGGACCAGTCACTCCTCACAGACGGACAGCTGGACCCTGCAGACTGTGACCTCTGACCTCTGCAGACACAAACATGATTGAAGCAGCTGTGATCACACAGACTGCAGATAATGCAGCTGTTTCCTGTCAGTAACATCCTCTTAGATTAGAGTTCAGCTTTTTACAGGAAAACTGGACAAAACTGATTTTTGTTACAAACTCATTTTCATTTCCTCTCAGCTCACAAACACAGTCAGACAATCAACCAGAGTCAACACTGATTATAATGTCAGTGCAGAATTATTTCTGTTACTCAGTGAGTTCAGCTCTCTGACCTCGTTGCTCCAGGTTCACCACTGAAGTTTGGATTTCGATCTTTGGACCGGTCACTCCTCACAGACGGACAGCTGGACCCTGCAGACTCTGCTCTGTCCTCCTCTTCCTCCATCATCATCTTCAGTCAGTCTGAGAGGTAAACCACAAACACTCAGTGAGTTCACATTAACAGGAGGAACTGAGTTACAGTCGCTGACCTCTGACCTGTCATGTGACCATGAAACCAGGTCAATATGTCTGTAGGTTCAGTCATCCAGGTCATGTGATCTAAGGAGCTTGGAGAGAAAAGAGACGCCTTTAAGTTTCTGGAAGACGTTTCATCAGAGAAGCTTCTTCAGCTCTAAAACCAAACGGTGGAGAGTCCCAGATATTTAAACCTGAGAGGGAAAGAAAGCATGTCGCTGACCCACCACTGATGTTATTTCAAGGAGGAAACTGAGAGCCTTTGCACCAGGAGCACAAACATCAGCTCCAGCAATGATCCACTGATGTGTTTTTATTCCATGTATGAATGTTGTTATTGACAGAGATGACGTTTGTGTGTCAGTGATGCAGTGACTGTTGTTGTTACCTGTACAGGCTGGTTAGACTCTATGAAACAGATCATACAGATCTCTGCATGTTAGAAGAGACTATTAAAGGTCATGAATGAGACAAAGGCAGGGAGGCGTCCTTTACAGCTAAACAGCAGAGTGAGAGAACAGCCAGCACCTCTACATTTATCACATTATACAGCACATGTATGATACTGACAGGGATGAGAAGAATTTAGTGATTCTGATCCCATCATTGATATTACTTATTGATTCTCAGTAGCTCTGCTCTGACAGTCACCACCATCACTGAGCAGCATATCAAAGACATTTGTGCACATTAACTGCATGTTGTGGCTCAAATGTTTGTGCATGTTGGAGGCATTTCCTCTTTGTTGTGATCAGTGTTGGTCATTACTCAAAACAGTCATTATTACACATATTACACAGAACACTTTGATTAAAAGTAATGGAGTACGTTACTTCATTACTCCTCATAATATTACTTTGATGTTACTGTGTGAAATGAACAAATGAGCATGTAACAACATAAAGCTGAGGTACAGCCCCACACACCAACACAGATCCTGATGAGGTCACGTGATGTTTCTCTGAGTGTTTATGAACACAAATCAAAGATGAAACAGCACAAAGACACTTCAAAGTGATTCTACTGTAGAAACATGAACAGGTAGAAACCTGCAGCCTGACTGCTCATCACTTTGTTACCTGTTCAAGTTCAGCAGCAGCAGCTCACCTTATCACGGTGCTGGTCTGGGGTCAGTGTTTACTCAGCTTTAACCTCACTCTGGGTTCTTGGCTAGCTTAGCGTTAGCTTAGCGTTAGCTTAGTGTTAGCTTAGCGTTAGCTTAGTGTTAGCTTAGTGTTAGCTTAGTGTTAGCTTAGTGTTAGCTTAGTGTTAGCTTAGTGTTAGCAGCTGTGTGGCTAGCTTAGCGTCAGAGCTCTGCAGGTGTCTCGTGTGTAAATATTAATCACAGTGACAGTAAAGGAGGTAAAGGGCTGTGACGTCATCACGTACGCTGCGTCCTCTGTGGGCTCTGAGTGAACTCAAAGTACAAACTACAAGTACACAAACACGAACGTAGCTCAGAGTGGCGGACACACTCGGCCTCGTTGGTCCAGCTGTGAGTCCGTTACCGTGAACTATGGAGCGGCAGATTTGTGCTGAACTAAGCTGCACACAGCTGATGTTAGCCAGGAAACATTACACACTGACTTTAATGGAGAGACCGGAAATACAAACACACACAGTTTGTTGTGTGAAGAAATCAAACACGAGCTGAACAAACAGTAAAGTTCCTAAAGACAAACTGTTAAAGGAGGAAACAAAGCAAACTTACAGTTTCTTCACACCAACAACAAGCTCCACTGCACGAAGTTCAGGAAGTGAAATTAAACTTTGAGCAGGAAGGAAACACCCAAAGAGACGTTTGAGGACAATCAGGAGCATTGGAACACTGTGCTGCGTTCAGGTGCACCTGGGAAACTCCAAACCTCTGGCAGGCTGTGATTTATTTCTGCTGGTTTTCCTGTTTGAAGCACAAACATCCGTCATCACTTTGTTGTTGTTCTTCCTGCAGCGTTTAAATATTTCAGCACTGAACTGATGTTTCTTCAAAGCTCATTTCAACCTGTTGAAGTCATGAATGAAAGTGCAGACTGAGAGTGGATCACATGATGTTTGAGGTGTGTCATGTGACATGTTCAGTATTGTCACACATGTCTAGATTGTCCCTGATATCATAACTGCTCAAACACTGATGATTATATTTGAAGAATTATTCCTGATGGCAGCAAAGTTTGAATGGAGCTCTCTGTCTGTGCTGATTTGTCGCCCTCTGGAGGTCAAAGCACAAACTGCATGATGTCACTGTAACCACCACAGAGACAGGAAGTGTTTTTATGACTGAAACACTAACGGCTGTCGTTAGGCTCACTGACAGCAGTGCTGATGTGTTCATGTCAAACACTGGCTCAGGTCAGACTCCTTCATCCTTCTCCAGCGTGAGGCCGCCCTCAGACCCACAGGAGCCCTGACCTTTGACCTCCTGACCCTAACCATTTTAGTCTTGTTGCATCTTTAAATGCAAATCCTGTGAAATGGTCAGGGGCGGCTCTAGAGAAATTTTCTTAGGGTGGCAAAATCAAAGCCTTTTTCCTCCAAACACATATGCAGGTGGTTACATATGGTTAAAATGATTCAAATGCAGTAAGTATGCACGTTTTTCATATAAATATAGTCTATAACTTAATTATTGTCTGTAGCCCACATGATTACACACTTTAGTTACATGAAACATGTGAGTTTTGATGTTATGTACTGTACAGCCTGTATATTAAATACATATGTAGCCCAATAAGTATAAACTCCAGAAAGCTACACAACATGGGGCGCTTCATTTACAAACACAAGTCTAACTTAAGTTTCACTGTTTTTGTTAGAAAACAGTCACATTGTTGCAGCTTAAATGACACAAAATGTCAGAAATCTGCACTGTCATGAACAAACATGTAAACCTCATTTTTCATGATTTGTTGGATTCACCCTCTGAGGTCTGAAACACAACCGGACATTTGTGACTCCTTTGAGTTTACGTTTGTATTTCACCCTCAGATTGTTTCATTTTATTTTTTCCTCCTCTTGCTTTGTTTGGTATCTTTTCAGCTCAACTGAATTTAGTTGTTTTTTCACTGACATACTGCATTAGTATTACTATTACTATTAATGTAACTATTACTGATCTGAAATCACACAAAGAACCTAAAATCCTAGCAGTATTTTTTACTGTAAAAAAACCACAGACGTGTTGGGTAAATGTTTATAACTTGAAATGCAAATATAAATTGTACATTTTGTAAACAGATACAACTATTTATCTAAAAATGCAGCCAATACACCTGCTGTTTTTTCATTTTCTACAACCATTTAAAATAGCACTCACCTTCCTTCCATTTCCACAGTGTAACATCCACCCACCTGTGTAAAATCCAAAATTCCCATGGTGTTGTTCAAAATGTGCTCTGGCACAATCATAAGCATCGCTTGCTGCTGAAAACAAGAAAAAAGCCGTCCTGCTATGGGCTGAACCATTTGTTAATGTGGAGGGGGGGACACTATGGAATATATCCAGTTCTAGCATTTATATTCACTGCTGACTGTAACTACGCTCAAACTGTTAAACTTATTTTAATAAACAACACTGTCATATGCAAAACTGGGGTGGCACTTTGGGTGGCAAGGGATCATTTTAGGGTGGCACTTGCCACCCCATGCCACCCTTCTAGATCCGCCCCTGCTGATGAAGCCAACAGGTTCGCTTCATTTGCAAAAAGCAGATATGAGTTTCTGAGGCCACAGTCTTCTGTGGCAGAAGGGGAATCAGGGGAAGCCCTGGAGGAGTCCACCACCCACCAGAAACAGGTCTGAGCTCTCACTGCAGTTGTAAAGGGGCTACACAGCCCACATGAGGCTGAGGGATGCAGCCTTCTGTCAGACTGTCACTAACACAGAGAAACACCCGTGTACACTCATACTCATGGGCACATACACCAATCAGCCTCGACCCTTTCTTCCTTTGCATTTGTGGTTTGGTGCCATAAATGCACAACATAGAAGAGCCACCTCGACGGGACAACACTCAGCGGTTCATCTGTCTCTCTTCCACAGCATGTCTTTATCCTGTCTTCCTTCTCTCACCCAAACCAATCACAGCAGATGGCCCCGCCCCTCCCTGAGCCTGGTTCTGCTGGAGGTTTCTTCCTGTTAAAAGGGAGTTTTTCCTTCCCACTGTCGCCAAAGTGCTGCTCATAGGGGGTCATATGATTGTTGGGTTTTTCTCTGTATCTATAATTGTGCGATCTACTGTACAATATAAAGCGCCTTGAGGCGACTGCTGTTGTGATTTATATAAATAAAATTGAATTGAATTAAGAAGCTCAGAAACAAAAGTGTCTGGACTTTTTTAAGTTTCTTGAAGACATTTCATCTGAGAAGCTTCTTCAGTTTTACACTGTGTGCACAATTATTATGGCAGAACTATTTTTGAGGATTAATGTCATTATGGACCAAGGACAGTACTCTGGGTCTCCTGCAGAACAACTCGAGCTGTGATACCTGAATGAAGAGCCTCTGCTGCTTTAAAGAAGGAGGCTCGAGGCAGAGGTGAGGTGCAGACCAACCAGCTTTTATTCAGCAACTTTAACAGAAGGATGAGAAAAATAAAACTATACAGCACAGTGATGCTGACTGAAGCCACAGCATTAAACTAAACAAGCATCGGATCATCTTTAACAACATCTAATAAATAATGACAACTATTTAATCCTGTATTTCCTACAATAAAGCCTGTTCAGATATTTGTTGCTGATGGAAATGTAAAAGGCTCCCAGGAACCAAAGGACAAAAACAGAGGCAACAGTCACAGCTGCAAAGGATCCCCTAACACATAAACTGGTTCGAAGATATTTTCTAGCTCTGCAGAGGAGCTTGATTGCACGGACAGTAAAAAGTGGATTCAATAACAGCAGCGAGCGCTGAGTGATATAACGGTGCTGCGAGCAGCAGTGCAAAGGCTCACACAGAGACAGCAGCTACACTGTGTGTGGATGTGATCCACAGTCACAGCTGTGGGTTTCAGTCAGTGTGTCTCTAACTTCATGGTCACATTTCAAAGCTTATTGGAGCCAGAAGATGTTCAAGTAAAAGATTTATTGCTGTACTCGTCTACCAGGATAACAGGAGGTTCATAAAGCTGTGTAATACTTCAGCTTTCCATCATGGAGTAGTAGTTGTGTCCCTTTGTGTTTATTAGTGTGTTCACACGTCTACTTTAACTTCACTCTGTAATGAAAGGATTCAAATCACTGATAAATACATACATGCTGACTCTGAGTCTCAGTGAAGGAGGAAAGGATGGATGAAGGCAGCCTAGTGTGGGTCATGTGTGTCCAGCAGTCATCCAGGGCCTGGATCCATCTGTAACAGGAAGACAAAGTCCAGCCTGTAATCATCCTATCAGGCACAGCGTTTCCATCCAGCATCCTGACGACGCTAACAACCCGTCAAACGTCTCCTCTGGTCCACAGAAGTCACACTTCCTGTGTCATGTTTACCTTTTTAAGTGTGCTATTCAAGCCTGTGTGACCAACTCTGACTCTCCAGATTCCATCCTGGTCTCTGCTGCAGCTTCTTCTACACGACTGTTTTCTGTATAATAATATCTGCCTTTCCCGTCTCTGTCCCAGTGTGCCTGCCACTCGTCCTTCATCTTTACCTTCATTATACTCTTCACCTCACTTTCACTGTATTTTATAGTCAAACCTGCACGACTTCTTCTTGCTGCACCTTTTTAAACTTATCGTCCTGTTCATTGCATCAACACCGATATTCACAGGGAGCCATAAGAAATCCACTTCTATCCCTCTGTGTTTGATTCTATACAGTAAATGAAGTATATCAAAAACAATATGTTGCCTAGAGTCTGAAGACATATCACCTGTGCTCACTAGCACGCTGCTAGAGTCCCAGCAAACCACATACCTCCATATTAGTGCGTCCTCCACCCAGTTCAAGCCAGTAACATCACTACCAGCTCCCAGTATAAACTGCCACATCATCTGTAATTCTTTTACTCATCACCAAACTTATTTGTGGGAGAACAAATGCAGCAGCCGTTCTTTTATCTGACAGTGTTGACGCATCAGTAAATATCCTCACATGACCTGAGGACTTTCCCACTATATGAACCTGCTTTTAGTCGCCCCTCCTCCCTCGCCACAAGCTTCCTTTACAACATGACTTATAAAAAACAACTTTATTGACAATCAGCAATAACAATTACAGACAGTCTAGAAGAAGAATCACATGATCAAGGAGCAGAAGTTTATGGTTTTAATAGCTTTTACATTTTGGGAAAGTTTTAAAAACATTGTTTGGTTTTCTTTCTAAAGCGTTGAAAGGACGGCTTTGCATCAGAAAAGTAAGATCAGCAAATGAATCCATTAAAGTTCTTTTGCCTTGTTTGCAAAAGAAGCCAAACAACATTTGTGTCACAAAGAGAGACTTCAGAACAGATCAAAGATCACAAACATCAGGCACTGATGGAAACAGCCAAACACAGAAACAGAGGCACCAGCAGGTGAAGGAGGCCTGTTGTAGAAATGACTCTGAGTGCTCAGGTAGAAACGCATGAAGAACCAGTGCGTCTAATATTTGGAAACCAGTCTGTGTTTGAGCGTCCTGGATGAAACACAGATCATGTTGCAGAGCGAGGACGTCGTCTTTCCTCCCGAGTGTGTAACTACAGGATGTGTGCAGAAGGTTTAATCGTCCTCCTGACAGTTACTGATGAACGAGTCCTTCAGGGAGGCTCCAGGATCACTGTGGCTTTTACCAGCTGCTGCTAAACTGAGAGGTGTTGCTGCTTCATGTGTGAAGATGTTTGCATGGCTTTAACAGTGCAGACGTTCCTCATGTGCACCCATTTCATATGTTTTATTGTGATGTTTAGTAACATCTGCTTTCCTCCTTCAGGCAGACGATAAAGTGAGCTCAGCCTTAAACATGTGGAGAGAACGTTTGACCGACAGTCCTGGGACGACTGCAGAACAATGGTTTGTTTTTAATGATAAAGTTTCATAATGGAAATAAATGCTGAGCCTGTTTCATGATGTTGGCCCTGCAGCATCAGGCAGGATTAATACTGTAACAAACGTGTGTCACAGTTATAATGACTTTAAATGAAGACTTGGGTTGGATGGAGATGTCAGCTGGATTTGTGCTGACTGTCACTTTAAATGTTTTCAGTTCAGCTTCTAAATCTACTTTTGTATAATGTTTGCTGAGTTTTGCACTTCATGACGCTTTTAAGAAGAGCCAATAAATCCTGACTTTACACCAAAATAAAGGTTTAATGTGTTTAGTGTGACAGTGGAGGAGAGCGCACATAATAAGAGTCATTAACAGAATGGTGACAATTATAATCTGTCTCATTTTAGGAGCAGCTCACAGGCACAACAGACTACAGAGCAATCAAAGCACCAGTTAAACGTCCATGTGACCGGCTTACAGCCAATGAACAATCAGTCCCCACTGTCCCCACCAACATCACTGTACTGGAAAGACTGTGCTGCCATGGTCAGAGATGAACTGGTACTAAAATGTAAGGCAGCTGATGTGTGTGGCCTTAGCAGCACAAATGCATCACGGCTGCAACGCTGCAGTGTGTTTAAACATTTGAACATTTCTGTGGCTTCAAACCAGCAGCTGCTCTGTACTCAGTCGTGTTTGTGTGTCTGTCAAAGTGATTGTTGTCTCTAAAAAGCCTTTTGTGTTGAGTTTTGTGAGCAGTGCCGAGCTTCTCTGTAGTCTAAGCTGAGTCGATATATTTGATTCCATGTTTGGTGTGATTTTCAAAGTCAGCAGCAGCAAACGCTGAACAAGCAAAGTTTGGGCCCATCAGAGACAGCAGTGGATCTGCTGACCTGTAGGTGTTGGAGGTGTTTGTGTGCAGCTGTGGGTCAGTCAGCTTTATTTCACTTATCCATGACAGAGCGCTGTTAGCTGTGAGTTAGCATCCACTGAGCTGTTTCATCTACTCTGTCACTGCCAGCAAGCAGAGCCCAGGGTTGGCTTCATAAGCTGGACGTGGCCTTGCTCAAGGGCACTTTAGCAGCACGTTCCCAGCAGTAACAGAGGGATTCAAACTGGTGACCCTGGAGTAGGAATCACCCAGAAAAGTCACCTTATGCCAGAAGTTTTAGTGAGACGGGAACAACATTACAGCTCTGATGTCATTGACCTGTGCAGTGAGGACATATTGAACTGTGAGGACACAGCTTATAGGTTCAACACTGACCCTGGGTCAGCATGTGCAGGTGACATGGTGTTGGTGTCACCACTACAGACAGCTCAGGTTCAACTGGTTCTTCTTTGATTTGCTTCTATAGCACAAAGGTTGACAGCAGTCTGGTCCAGTTAGCATCTGAATCCATAAACGTGTGAGCTCGTCCCACCAGAGGACGTCAGCATCATGGGGATAATGTCTACAGCAGGAAAACACAGGGACAGTTGGGTTTGCTGCACATCTGGAACACACAGTTAGCTCAGATATGTTCATGTCGCTAACACCAATACAGTGACTGAGTGCTCTATAGCAGCTAATGCTAACAACTGTAACACTGCTGTTTGTCATGGTTTTCAGACCAAATGATAACAAAACGTTGGGAAAAGTGAAATATTGGAACATGAAATCATAAATTATTACATTTAAACAACAATAATACAGCTAAATTTCCCCTGTTGGCTCATAAGCTGCTCACCTGGATGCTACATCAGTGCAGTCCTCTCTGAACATTAGATAATCAACACACACACACTTATTGTTGAGAGGCTGACTTCACTAAACTCACAGAAACTCTTAAGAAGCTCCTCAAATGATGACTTTGGAGTTTTGTGTTACTGTCAGTGTATAAAAGCTAGAAAAGGAAGAAAAACAGGAGAAATGATCAAAGTGCTGCTGT
Organism: Maylandia zebra; assembly: GCF_041146795.1. Taxonomy (NCBI): domain Eukaryota; kingdom Metazoa; phylum Chordata; class Actinopteri; order Cichliformes; family Cichlidae; genus Maylandia; species Maylandia zebra. Next base: position 10,500,808 of record NC_135168.1, on the reverse strand, counting down.
GTGCAGGAAGAACTACAACATGTTAGTGAGAAACACAAACAGGGTGTGAAACACACTCCAGAGGAAACGCTGTGTGCAGGCTGTCTGTGACTTCCTGTATCTCTGCCACAGACTGGGACAGACACCAGTGAAACCAGTCACTGTGGTCATGTGCTTGTAGCCAGCAGCCTGTGATGTGAGGCTGCTTGAGTCAGTCGTCTGCTTCCACCATGTAAACCTTGGTGTCTCCTACATGCACAGATGTTTCCTGCAGACTGTGCTGCTCCAGCTGTCACACAGATGTTGAATAAGCAACATCTGCTGTCACGTCCTCCCTGGTCCCACAGATAACAGGCTGCATACAAGAGGCTCACCTCTGCTACCTGCTGCTCCACTCCCCATCGCTGTTTTGGCCACGCCTCCCGTTGGTCAGCAGGTAAAGGTGAAGCCTGGGACATGGAAGCCTTTACAGCAGAGCTTCATGGGCCTGTCCAACAGCAGGCTGAGGAGAGAAAGGTGACAGAGTTCGCTGTTACAAACAGTTTCTCAGCTTTGATCTAAAAGAGCTTCTTTCCTGTTAAAGCAGCTGAGAGTGAGCACATGTTCTCCCCCTGAGGTTCTCACGACAGAGGAAGAACTCACAGCTGAGGAGGACCAGGATCTCCATCCACTCACAGTCCCTGCAAACAAAACCACCATTTGAACTTTAACATTTGCTACGTGTGCACACAGTAAGTGATGGAGGATGAACTGGTCCTGTCTCTGTTGGTGGGCTCGTATACTGGCAGGAAGGAAGCTTCTCTGGGATTTCTCAGGCTTTTCCCCGCAGCACGCCGTGTGATAAATACTCACAAATACTCACAAACGTGTCGTTTCATGCGTCGGTCAAACACTCGACGCCCAGCTGGAAACACTTCAGGGAAGTTCATCTGCCCGAGATTCAGAAAAGTCACAGAAAATGTCAAATTGTTGTGATATAGATGTTTATCAAATCAAATCACTTTTGTTGTCACATCACATGTGCAGGTACACTGGTACAGCACATGTGGGTGAAATTCTTGTGTGCGAGCTGCACAAGCAACAGAGGTGTGCAGGACGATAGGATATGATCATGGTCACAGCGCAGCCCCAGTGATGTTAAACACAGAGGGTTCAAACCTGTCGTTGCTTCATCAGTGTGGACGTTTAACGATGGATGTAACCATGTAATTATGGTTACATCCATAATTAAACTCACGATCGGCCCACATATTGTTGTCTTTTGTTGCAGACACCAAGTGTTGAGATCCTGTCTCAACCTCCTACATTCTTCCAGCAGGTTACACATTATTTTTTGTATTTGGAATCAAATATATGTGTCAGTTGGGCCTAGTGCAGGGGTCAGCAACCTTTAACACCCAAAGAGCCTTTTGGACCCGGTTTCCACGCAAAGGGTCAGGGTTCGGGAAAACACTGGGAGCCGCAAATACTTTGTGACATCTAAAATGAAGATAACACTGTGTGTATTGTTTTTACCTTTATGCTTTGTGTGAACAACTACAGTGTGTTGCTTATGAAATCCATGAAGTGCTACAGAGAAAATTACATTTGATTTATGTAATGAACACATTTTGAGCTCTTAAAGAAATATAACAAAGGAAAGCTGAACTACAATGATCCATGTAGCAAACACAAACTGTTATATCGCCTTTGGGCTTTTGGAGCCTTGACCTGACTTTTAAAAAATAATTGGAAAAAAGCTCTATGCTGCTACAAAATGAAAAATAGATATTTGCAAAATTCTGCCCAAGTATGTATTTTACCTGGTTACTGCGTGTTGTGGGCGTGGTCTGCAGTGCCGCTGCAGGGGAGGCGGACGCACCTGAGCGGCACCCGCAATCACGCCTTAACGTCTGTGCTCTCTCTGCTGTTGTTGGTGTGTGTCGGGCTGTGAGCTGCAAAGCTACAGCCGGCTGTGTGCGCACAGCAACCGTGTGTGTAAAGTGGTCAATAAAGAGATGCTGAAAAGCGCGTTCATGCAAACATCGTCGGGTCTGCCGTGATATGTTTACAACGGGACTTCTGCTCCTGAACCTCTGCGCACAGCGTCTGCAGGTCGGGGCTGTACGAAGTCACTTTATCTCTACAGACTGTAAGCTGTCGTCTGTGAGGCGTCAGCGTGTTTGTTTGAACACAGTTCACGGTGGAGAACAGCTGCTGACATAATGTGGATCCAAGATCCATAACTGGCCTACCTGGGGCTGAAAGTCTCCATAAATGCAGGCGTTTCGGCGGCTACACCGGCTTCCACGAGTGTGACGCTTATTTTGAGAAAATAATAGAATATAAATGTATTTTTATATTTCAATATCACAATAATCTTCCAATGTAGAACTACAAGTTAAAAAAGAAGTAACATAAATCAAATCCACTTCAGCTAAATACTTCTCATTTATTTCCATCTTACATGCTGTGACTGCAGCCATTCCCACATCTCTGTGAATGGGACTCATGGACATGGATCAGTGGTTGTTGATCAATGGTCCTGAGAATCTGCATAATTAAGATGAAGGAACGGAGCTCCCAGCCCATCGTTCCTGCAGCTGCTTTCAGTCTTTATGCAAATGTCCTGTTTGTAAGACTGAAACCTGCAGCTGAGACTGAAGACGTCACCTGATGATGACGACACGTTTCTCCCACAAAACGCTGCGTCCAGATGAACAGAAGCAACAGACTCACTTTCCTGGATGATTGAGATGCATCAAGACTTCATTGTGTGTTACTTCTCATTCAGCACAGACACATTATTCCTGTTAGGTCATGTCAGCTGTCACTCAGTACAAGCACAACTGTGAACAACACAAACTTCTCTTCAATGTGTCACAGAAACACTAAGTGTGAGAGCCTGTATGACACACAGGACAGACTGTAAGCTCTGCTGGCTGCACAGCACTTTGTAGCAGTTTTCCAACATGTCCTCCACCCGTGATGTCAGTGGTGGGACCCCAGTCACAGCACTCAGCACCACCTCCTTTAAATGGATTTTATAGCAGTTACTCCCGTTACTCGGTGCAACGCTTCTTAAATGTGTTTTTGCAGGATAAAACACAGCAGGTGGTGTAGAGAGGACGTCAGCTGACGGAGCAGAGGGAGGCAGACTGTGGATAAATGACAGAGTGAGAGGAGAGCAACCATGACAGAAGCACAGGTGTGGCAGATAGAAGTGGCTTTATAGACACTTATTGTCAGTCCTCGTGCATGCTGTGGAAATAAGTGTCTGTGTCATGAGGTGACATGTGAGCTTATCTTTGGTCAATAAAGCTGAACGACCAGTTTTCACTTTGCTTGTTACGCTTGTTTAGTGACGTCTGGGTTTCTGTGGAGCCCGAATTTTGATGAGTTCTGGTGAAATCATCTGAGATCATCTGAGCATCGGTGAAGAGTCAGCAGAGAAAGTGTGGGACAGAAGTTTGCTTTGGACACATGGACTGAAATCAAAAAGTAACAAACAGGATTTCCAATGGACAGTATGGAGAAGTGAAAGTACACAAAGGCTGTGCTGGAACACGTGTGTTACACTTTTTGACAGCTGAGAACAAAACACAATATTTTGCATCATCTCTGCAGTGTCTCTTCTTTCCTCTGCTGTTGTGCTTTTAGCTCCAAACTGTTTCAAATGGTTTGTCAGCAAGCTGACCTCTGACCTCTGCAGTACTAACTCCTGACCCGTACAAAGAGCGGGCGTTTCTGACCTTTGACCTGCAGCTGTATGTCTCTCAGTCTCAGTTCTTCTCTCCGTCACTGATGGAGCAGGTGTAGTTGCTGCTGACAGTCAGTCGTTTGTTTTCTCAGAGTGAGGCTGAAGTCTGAACTGTTCAGAGCATCAGGTCTCATCAACGTGCGCTGCTGTAACGCCGCTTTGTCCTCTGAGATCACCAGGTATGAAACCTGAGTGCTGACAGAGCAGCATGTTCCCCCTCATTCACCTCCACCACCACAGCCAAGGCATGCTGGGAAACTGAGGACACACAGACGGAGAACTGAAGTGTCTGCTGTGTGTTCATCTCAGAGTCCTCACAGGTGACACATTAGCTCCAGAACACCAAGCCAGGTGTTTGAAGCCTGACAGGGATTCTTCCCATCCAGAGGGAGGATTTAGCTGCACAACAATGAACATTAGTGTGTAGTTTAGAAACACAGACTGTGCCTGCACTGCATCTAGTGAAGAAAAGTGTTACTGCGAGAGAACGAGGCTCCTTTAAAGCAGCTGATATTAAGGTTGAAAAATCAACAATAAGCTGATGTAATCAACGTTTCACAAAATGGTCAGCAGCTAAAATCTGGAGCCGTTCTTTGGTGGTAATTAACAGTTTGTTCTTGTTAGCTAATTATGTCATTAAAGGTAGCAGCAGAAGCCTTGTGTTGAAAGCCCATTCACTCACACATTCACACAGTATGTGTGTGTCTGTGTTACACTGTGGACATCCCTTCTGTTGGAGCGCCATCTTGTGGCAGGTTTAAGAAATGTTCTTCTTGTAAATCCAAACTGATGCACCTCCATAGCAGACTGTGGAGGCTTTCAGTGACATGAAGACTTGATTTATACTGTCATATTCTCCTGTTACACAAAGCACAGCACGCTGAACATGGATGAACTGAAACTCCCAGCATCTGACTGAGGAAAAGCACAAATCATTCTCACACTGACTCCTGCTTGATTTTAGATTTGCTTTCAAATCCTCACACTTTCATATGAAGCACTAAATGGGCTCCAGACTGTTTATCTCAGCTTCCTGTCAAACACACTGCTGCTCACACCGAGGCTCAGTTTACTCCTCCAGCCTGGCTTAACCTGCTGTCTGTTAAAAACAGTCCCACACTCCTCTGTTTAATCCTTCTGATCAGACTCTTTGATTTTGTATTGTTTTTACCTGAAGTTGTGTTTTTGACATGGTTCTGTCTGTGAAATAAAGCTCACACACACACTGCTACAGTCCTTCATACACTTAGAAACGAAGCTGCTCCTTTCCTCAGTGCTGACACATAAAGAAGAGTTGCTTTTATATCCAACACGTCTCTGTTCCAGAAAACAGCTTCAGCAGCCTCTGAGTCTGAACTTGGAGTTGGTTATAAGCCACAGGCCTGTGTGCACAGCAATGAGGAAATATAATGCAGTAAGTGAAACATGGATGTGTGGAACAGATTATCCCAAAGGTTGATTCTGTTCATCTGGACGTTCTCAGTGAAACATTTGGTCTCTCGGTCAGGTGACTCCTTTAGTCTCAGCTGACTGCAGCTTTCCAAACCTTTGTCACTGGATCACTCACTTCATCTCCAACGTGTCCCTGACACAGACAGCTGGAGCCGTTACAGCAAAATCATTGATCATCGTTTTTAGAACATTAGCTGGTGTTGGTGGGCAGGCTAGCAGTGCTAATTGTTAGCACTAGTTCTGCTGCTCTCCCTTTGTCTCTGTTATTGTTGGTCTTTAGTGAACAATAGAAAGTGTCTTCATGAGACTGTTGCCTAATGTTCAAATGTAGATAACACCACCTGCACCAACCTGTTACACAGCACAACCCTCTGGTGTAGCTTTGCCCATACGGTAAAAAAATATATTTTAAAATACATTTTAAAATATATTTATATATTTAAAATGTATTTTAGCACATATATTTTTTGGCCATTTTTTGTATATTTTGAAATATATTAATAAAATATATTTCAAAATACAATTTAAATGTATTTAAAATCATTCAAAAAAATATAAATTTAACCCTTCATATATTTCTAAGAAAACACATTCACATGTAACATCTGAAAGAAATCTTTATTTGATGTTTAAAACATACATATAGCATATCAATCAAGCAAGGAATATTCATTTTATAAGTTTATTCTCATTACATAATTAAACATTCTAAAAGAAACACACACACATATACATATATGTGTGTATATAAAAAACACCCAGCACGCCCCTGCGGGCGGTTTATCCTTCAAGCTCGGGTCCTCTACCAGAGGCCTGGGAGCTTGAGGGTCCTGCGCAGTATCTTAGCTGTTCCCAGGACTGCGCTCTTCTGGACAGAGATCTCCGATGTTGTTCCCGGGATCTGCTGGAGCCACTCGCCTATCTTGGGAGTCACCGCACCTAGTGCTCCGATTACCACGGGGACCACCGTTACCTTCACCCTCCACATCCTCTCGAGCTCTTCTCTGAGCCCTTGGTATTTCTCCAGCTTCTCGTGTTCCTTCTTCCTGATATTGCTGTCATTCGGAACCGCTACATCGATCACTACGGCCATCTTCTTCTGTTTGTCTACCACCACTATGTCCGGTTGGTTAGCCACCACCATTTTGTCCGTCTGTATCTGGAAGTCCCACAGGATCTTAGCTCGGTCATTCTCCACCACCCTTGGGGGCATCTCCCATTTTGACCTCGGGACTTCCAGGTTATACTCCGCACAGATGTTCCTGTACACTATGCCGGCCACTTGGTTATGGCGTTCCATGTATGCCTTGCCTGCTAGCATCTTGCACCCTGCTGTTATGTGCTGGATTGTCTCTGGGGCATCTTTACACAGCCTGCACCTGGGGTCTTGCCTGGTGTGATAGACCCCAGCCTCTATGGATCTTGTGCTCAGAGCTTGTTCTTGTGCTGCCATGATTAGTGCCTCTGTGCTGTCTTTCAGTCCAGCTTTGTCCAGCCACTGGTAGGATTTCTGGATATCAGCCACCTCCTCTATCTGCCGGTGGTACATACCGTGCAGGGCCTGTCCTTCCATGATGGTTCCTCATCTCCCTCCTCTTTCTTGGGTTTCTGCTGCCTGAGGTATTCACTGAGCACTCGGTCAGTTGGGGCCATCTTCCCAATGTATTCTTGGATGTTCGTTGTCTCATCCTGGACTGTGGTGCTGACACTCACCAGTCCCCGGCCCCCTTCCTTCCGCTTAGCGTACAGCCTCAGGGTGCTGGACTTGGGGTGAAACCCTCCATGCATGGTAAGGAGCTTTCTTGTCTTTATGTCAGTGGCTTCTATCTCCTCCTTTGGCCAGCCTATTACCCCAGCAGGGTACCTGATCACGGGCAGGGCGTACGTGTTGATGGCCCGGATCTTGTTCTTACCATTCAGCTGACTCCTCAGGACTTGCCTGACCCTCTGCAGGTACTTGGTGGTTGCAGCTTTTCTAGCGGCCTCTTCATGGTTCCCATTCGCCTGCGGGATCCCCAAGTACTTGTAACTGTCCTCTATGTCTGCAATGTTGCCTTCTGGTAGTTCAATCCCCTCAGTTCTGACTACCTTCCCTCTCTTTGTTACCATCCGACTACACTTCTCCAGTCCGAACGACATTCCAATGTCATTGCTGTATAGCCTGGTAGTGTGGATCAGTGAATCGATGTCTCGTTCACTCTTGGCATACAGCTTGATGTCATCCATGTACAGGAGGTGGCTGACAACTGCTCCGTTCCGTAGTCGGTATCCGTAGCCAGTCTTGTTAATGATCTCACTGAGGGGGTTCAGGCCTATGCAGAACAGCAGTGGGGACAGAGCATCTCCTTGGTAGATCCCGCACTTGATGGTGACTTGTGCTATGGGCTTGGAGTTGGCCTCTAGTGTTGTACGCCACATCCCCATTGAGTTCCTGATGAAGGCTCTTAGGGTCCCATTGATCTTGTACAATTCTAGGCATTCCAGTATCCAGCTGTGGGGCATTGAGTCATAGGCCTTCTTGTAATCAATCCAGGCAGTGCACAGGTTGGTCAGTCTGGTCTTGCAGTCTCGGCTGATTGTTCTGTCTACCAGTAGCTGGTGTTTTGCGCCTCTGGTATTCTTGCCAATTCCTTTCTGTGTCCCGCTCATGTATTGACCCATGTGCCTGTTCATCTTAGCCGATATGATGCCTGACAGGAGCTTCCATGTAGTACTGAGGCAGGTTATTGGTCGGTAGTTGGAGGGGACCGGTCCCTTCTTGGGGTCCTTGGGGATCAGGACCGTCCGGCCTTCAGTTAGCCATTCCGGGTGTCTCTCGTTAACTAGCAGCTGGTTCATTTGTGCTGCCAGACGCTCGTGGAGTGCAGTTAGCTTCTTCAGCCAGTAGGCGTGAACCATGTCGGGCCCTGGTGCTGTCCAACTCTTCATACTGGAGACCCTTTCTTGGATATCTGCCACTGTGATGGTTACTGGACCCTGTTCAGGGAGGTCGCTGTGGTCTGCCCTCAGATCCTCTAGCCACTGAGCATTGCCGTTATGGGTTGCATCCTTCTCCCATATGCTCTTCCAGTATTGCTCCGTCTCCAGCCTTGGTGGTGCTGTTCTCTTATTGTTCCCTTGCCACTGAGAGTACACCTTTGCTGGTTCTGTGGAGAACAGCTGGTTTATTCTCCTGCCTTCTATCTCTCTGGTGTACCTCCTCAAGCGGCTGGCCAAGGCTGTGAGTCTTTGCTTGGCAGTTTCCAAGGCCTCAGGTATGGACAGCTTGCTGTATTTCTTAGGCACCTTATTCGTCGCACCTTTCTGCAACTCCGTTAGTTGGCTAACCTCTCTCCGTGCTACTTTGATCTTGCCCTCTAGCCTCCTTCTCCATGGAGGGTACTGCCCCTTGTGGCTGTTCAACTTGTAGCCAAGCATCTCACTGATCACTGCTGCCGTATTGTAGATCAGCTTGTTAGTGTCGGTAATCGTGGTTGTAGGTATTGTCCGTAGTGCTGCATTAACATCATCTAGCAGACCTTCTGAGGGTACTTCACGTAATCTTGGTAACCGGCTACGGGGGATCCAGGTTTCAAGCTTGGCCATGATCCTATTTTTCAGGTCAGTTCCTCTCGCACTCAACGATCCTTCTCCTATCGCACTTGGGGCTATGTACCCAATCTCGGGTGGGGGTGATGATATCTCCCCCCTGACCTGGCGTCCTGACTCCTCCTTGCCGTAGCATTTGTGTTGTACCTCGTCAATCTCTAGCTGTGAGAGCAGTCCCTTCTTTCGAATGTTGGAACACTGAGCTACTAGTTGTTTCGCCGTCATTGTGGATGTTGGGTATCGAAGAATCCATAGGTCCCTCATCCTATTCATGTAGCCCCTTCCGCCGGGGTTACTTGCGTAGTAGCATTCCAACAACGCCCTGTTTTCGTCCCTTGCCCACCGATGCCTTCTTGTTCCAGTAGCCCACTTTTCGTCAGGGTGCCCTGGTTCCTCAACACCTGACGCGGACCTTGTTGATCCGGGCGACGTCCGAGCCGGCATGCCTTCATATTTATCTGTCTCGCTCATGTCTGCGGTAGGCTTGCTTAGCATAGGGGGTCTAGCCTTAGGACCCTTACTGGATACAGACGCCCCAGGCAGGAATCGAACTTGCGATCCTCTGTTCCAAAGGCGTGTAGTCTAACCACTACGCTATCCAGCTGCATATATATATATATATAGCCTGCACCTGGGGTAACCCCCGGCGGAAGGGGCTACATGAATAGGATGAGGGACCTATGGATATATATATATATATATATATATATATATATATATATATATATATATATATATATATATATATATATATATATATATATATATATATATATATATATATATATATATATATATATATACACACAGTCTCAGTTCCCCCAGCTTTCACGGCAATCCTCAAAGCCCTTCTGGACACGCTGGGAAACCCCTTCCTTACCCCCACTGTAACAAACAAAAGTCACAGTTCTATTACTTTTATCAGAGTTAAAATAAAAATGTGATTTATGTTAGCTGGCTTCATTTAGCAAACAGATATTTCTGTTTATATAGATACAGATATTAATACAGATATATTTTACGCATAATTTTACCTCTTTTTTTTCCTAGATGGGAAGTCTATCCAGTTCACATTACAGTAATGCTAACACCCCTTTTGGTCGTCTCTCCTTACCTTCCAGCATTCATAAATCTGTTGACCTTCTTTGTCTGAGACCAACCACTACAATGCATCATCACCTATTTGTATTGGTAACTTACTTTACAACCTATTTTAATGGTTGCAAAGTAAGTTACTTGTGGTGTATGCAATTTTAGATACACAGAAAGTCTTCACATACTATATATGGCTGTCATAGTGTCCTTATCAAGGGCAGTTCTTCACTCTGCGCCGATGTCCGTTTTGCTCTGTCCTCCTATAAAAAGCATGAACATTTGAGTGTTTGACTAGTTTTAGATTTCCAAAAATTTGATATTTGTACAACTAAACATTTGAACTACAATTATATGCTATTGAGCGATACTTTTATGGGTAATTTTTGGTAAAGAAACTGGTGACAGAGTTGTAGGCTTTTTAAAGTACTATTAGCTAACCATTTGAACTGACTTTCAAAGCTGATTACCTTTTAAATTGCTGTGGATCAAAACCTCCAGTGGGAAGGCGGCCATTAGAAGAACACGCACCATTGAACCTGAAAATAACAAAAACAAACAAAAAACAGAACAATATATAAGAGTCCGGTAGGGTAATAAATCTCTTCTGAAGCAATATAGTTATGTTGGGTGAAAAACAAAACATTCCTCTAAAATATATATACTGACATCAGCAATCAACATCATGATTGTAATTATTTCCTTTTTAGTACATCTACTGCTGTTTGCATGTGTCAAGCACTACGACTGTATCTATGCATATAAATTCACCATATATATCCAGCAAAAATGTTTTGTTATAGGAAAACAAACAAAGGCATTCAATCAGAGGTGAGAAATTAATTGGGAATATGAATTATAGGTGAACTATTCTTTACCTACTAGCAATCAAGCTTCTTTAACCAAGAAGCTTGAAATATTTGAATGTAAAATAAAATAAATAAATAAATAATAATAAAAATAACATGATGTAATTAAAATGCACAACTTACATTAAGGAAATCTGCATTTGTATCCACAGGCTAAAAGTAAAACAGTAAATGTGTTAGTAATAGTACAGGTATTTGTAAAAAAAAAAAAAAGAGGCAGTAACTGTGACGCTTCTAGTGGGATGCTAAATGCAGAGATTTATATTTACAGTATAATACTGCATGTACGGGTAACTGTGTTGTGAACTGTAACTGAATATTAGAGAATCTCAGAGAAATTAAATGTATTTATTTTTTTAATTTATCAATCATAAAACTGTGTGTTTTGAAGGCCTGTTACGATAACGACTTTTTGTTGGTCGGTATATTGCCCCATAAACAATTGCGACAAGTTATGTCATTGTCATTTTAAGACCATTTTATGTCTTTGAATGTATAATCATAATATAACACCACCATAATGCAAGATCTACACACTTTCAATTGACAAACCAACATCTAATTCTTAAAGTATTTAGATCATTGAAATTAGGAATCAAAATATTAGATACCTTAAAAACTTGAATAAATAGTAAATTTTCTAACAAATAGAAAACAATGTTATTTAATGTTATTGTTTTGTTATCATTATATTTTATTTTTGTAAATATAATGGCAGATAAATTACATCATCAACAATTATTGAGGTCATGTACATGTACTGTGTGTTAAGTCGATATATCGATTATTGTGATAGGCCTACTGTTTTGGTATCATAACGAGCTTGTCAAACATGCATGACCACTAAACAATGTCTAAGCAGTAGTATTGGTCTGAATGACAACAAACATAACTAGTGTTTTGGAAAATCTGTTAGAAAACAGTTATTTCAATAATTATGATTAGCATGTGACACAGACACCGCATAAAAAACCACAACAACAAATACTTACTTTAGGAGGATGGGGGAGGGCAGCATGAGATTGAGACTTTGACATCTGTAAGAAACAAATTCATGTATTACAAACAAGTCACTTGAAAATACATTAATGTGGCAGACTGTTCCCTGTTCAGATGCAGTGTATAAGTACAATCAGGGCTGTCACAACAATGGGGTGGGGCCAAGTGGCTGCAACCCTAGGTACAATGTGCAGGTATATATAATTACATATAATATATGTGAATAAAGCAAGAATCTGTTTAGGTTAGTCACTGTGCTGACTGATGTTTGCTAGGTTTATATGATTGCAAACTGCACAAAAACAACAACAGCAACAACATTAATGACAATGACAAACAAAATTACTTACATTTATGTAAATCTCACATTAGGAAGATCTGCATTCGATTTCATGGGCTGAAATAAATAGGCAGAAACATTACTGCTAAAAAAAATAAAAAACAAAAACTCTAAAAAGCCTAAAAATGACTTAAAAAGCAAGGAAATGTGGAACATTGTAATTAGCGAACATTAATAAAGCATAACTGTTCTTTGTTTCTAACCTTGGTAAGTACTCTGTAGCCAGAAGGAGAGGTAGGATTTCTGTGAAAGCCAAATTAAATGTGAATAGGCTTTGATAGTTATTGAGAAGGCAGAATAATAAGAAAAGGCAAAAGTACGTCACAATATAATTAATTAAGTTACATATTTTGATTACCAAATTATGGAAGCGTGGAGCTGCCACCCAGGCAAAAGAAAAATAGAGCTGTATCACGTTATGACGTGAAATGTTTATTGTTCTAACATTATGCTTTTCATGTTTGTATAATACAGTGGTTCTTAACCTTGTTGGAGGTACCGAACCCCACCAGTTTCATATGCGCATTCATTGAACCCCTCTTTAGTGAAAAATAAAGTGTGTTTTTTTTTCAAATTAGACGTAGATATGTTTTTTACTGGTGCACAAAATGAGCCGTGCACGTCACAGCGGAGGCTCTGCCGAACCCCTGAGACCAACTCACCGAACCCCTAGGGTTCGATCGAACCCAGGTTAAGAACCACTGGTATAATATACTATCACATTATTATAATATACATAATTGTCACGTTCGCACAATATTGTACGGATGTGATAATTATGTACATTTTTCGTACAATGTTGTTCAAACATGTTGTTCAAACATGATAGTATATTGTTAGAACGATAAACTTTTCACGTTATAACGTGATATACTTATATTTCTCTTTTGCCTGGGTGGCAGCTCTACGCTTCCGTTCCAAATACACGAGAATAAAGTAATATTATATGGGAAAAGGCACCTGCTAGCTTGATGATGGAGGCTTCTTAGACTGGCCACCCGCCTTGGCTTCTTGTCGCCACTCCATGAAATAAAGGTCCGTTTCCTCCATGCCGGCTAATTATTCATCCTCATTAAAATCTCGTATATGTTCAGTTGGCAGAATTGAGAATTTTACATCTTCCAACCACTTAATTAACGCGAACATAATCGGCTTGTTTCTTCCCGTCTCCTGTATCCGGCCGTTCCTCTCGCTGTCAGATTTCGTGCCTCAGAGACGTCGTTATTTTTCAAAAAAAAAAAAAAGAAGAAAGAAAGAAAGAAACAGCAACAACTACTAAAGAGAGTTTTTGCACGTTCATTGCACATTTGTGGGAATGTTTAAATATTTAATTTTTATTAATTACTTTTCATTATATCTTTATTTTTTAAACCACCGTGGTAATGCGCATGCGCATACACTCCTGCACGCAAAGGGCTTTGGAGTTGACGTAATGTCGCAATGCATTGTGGGAGCGCAGCACCATCTTGGCAGGTCACGAATCAAAACAAGTTTGCTACGAACCATTCTGAAACGTAGCTCAAAAGAAAATGACGGTATAGAGACAGATTCTGTCCAGATGCAAAGAGACGGTACTTGATTGTTGAAATGTGGACCCGTATGAAATATAGCCGTGGAGTAGAAACCCTGAAGACCAAACCGCTATTGACTTAGCATGATCTACTCTCATACCTTGTCTGTGGAGTCAGAGCATACATGGCGCACCAATTTCGCAATTATAAATCTCTGGAGGCGCACATCCAATTCACCAAGGACTGGGTACAAGATTTGGCTATTTTTAAGCCTCCACATTGTGAGTACGCCGTCATTCAAGCAAAGGTAAGTCAGCTTGAGTACTGCGAGTAAAATGCGTTTGATTCCCCCCAACATTCAAATTAGTGCTAGCAAAAATTCATTCGTGAGGGGGAAATTACAGTGAGAACATGTAGAGGCTCTGTTAGAGGGATAACATAGTGAGTTCAGTGCATTGATGTGACATTGTCCTGAAGGATTTAGTTATTCTTTATGGTTAAAGAAATTGCCCTAATTAATTCATATTTATTATAAATAATCCTAATTACACATCTTGCTTCCTTGTTTGTGTCCTGTGTCACTAAAAATACATTCTGTTTTAGTTTTATACATTGATTAATGACCTGCAGAATCTCCTTGTCATATTAGGTGTCCATAGTTGTCACTTAAAGTCGAACTTTATGTTTTCTCCCTCTTGAAAGTGATTACATCCTTGCATTACATACTTTAGGTTCATTTTTTGCTGATAGGTTTCTAAAAAGAAACATGCAGATTTAGAATATAACATGCAGCGTTCTATAGATGGATACATAAAAACACTTTATTTGTTACATTTATGATAAATGGATTTGAAAGTAAATAAAACACATTTGTGTCGGACTTGGCTCATAGTTCTTGTCTTTAAATGAACTTTGTCTGTGTGTGTTTTAGGTCCTGCACTCTTAAAGACTGAATTGCAGCATTGCAGCCACAGGTCATTGTGAGCATCACAGGGAAGGTTGAAGCCGCCCACTGCAGCTGTATGGCTAGAGTCGTGGAGACTTGCAGCCATGTCATTGCTCTTCTGTTTAATGTAGAAGCAACAGTGAGGATCTGTGGCACAAGGACTGTTACAGATGAACCTGCATACTGGGTTTTGCTGGGTAATATGACCAAGATACAGCCAGAGGTTGGCCATAAGATAGACTTCTCCTCTTCAGCTGCCCAAAAAAAAGGTTCTTGATCAAAACATAGACAGACCATCTGTAGTGACAGGTAAAAGAAGCCATCCTCAAAAAAGAAAAGTTCCACCTGCTACTGTGGAGGAGTTGGATCAACTGATGGGACAATATTTTTCCAAGCATAGTTCTGTTCTGAATAACCCATAATGTTTTAATTTAGGGGGCCATGTAAATACTTTGCATTTACTGAATATGTACTTACTAAATACCACTGTTCAAAAGTTGAATAAAGAAACAAAGAAATGTTTGCCTATTTTTAATTAAAAGCACTTTGTCGAACATCACATCAGTTACAATGTAGAAAAAATGTTATGTATAGTTTACAAATGACAAAATGTTCACATAAAATCATGACAGCATTTGTATAATATCACCCACTACTAGCATTCTGTAATTTACTGTCTCTTTTGAAAACTTATCACTTATCACATGGAGAAACCTTTGGAATGCAAGCATGCTGATCCACACAGGTATGCACACAGGTGTACACATGGGTATTCACAGACGCGGACTACAGCTTTCTTGGCTGCTGCCTCAAAGCACACTGTGCGCTGTCTATCCTGCGTGCTGCACAATATCGTTTATTATTTAGTAACTATTGATATCTATGGCTAGCTAGTTTATTGTGATGGTGCTTTTTTTTCTATTATTATGTTGCTCTTTGTTGTTTGCTGTCTCCTCTGTTTGTTTGTTTTTCTCCATACAGGTGACCCAGGAGTTTTTTTTTTGTTGTTTGTTTTTTTTTCTCTCTTCCCCCCCTTCTCACCGTCTCTTCCCCCCTTTGGTTTTCTTTCTTTCTCTCCCTCTCTTTCTTTCATTCTTTCCCCCTGTCCTGTCCCACAGTTATGTCTGTCCCGTTTGCAACTGAAAATAAAATAAATTCATAATTATAATAAAGGTCAATCAAATGGACCAATATGGCAAGGCCATGATGATCCACTTGGTAAAATAAATCCACTTGCCATCTTTCTTGGCCTCAAGACAACAATTCTGATGGCTATAGATCCAAACGGGACAAAAAAAAATAAAAAAATAAAGTAGTCTCAGAATAGTGAATTAAACCAACATTTATTGTTGATTTTTTTTTTAACAAGAAAAACATTTTTCAACTGAATAAAAACAATGCCAATAACCAAAATAAATAGAAGCGTACATGAAAACTACACAGTCCTTCACCTTTCTGTCTGATTTTTTTAAGGAAAACAGTTTTTCATTCCACTAAAAACAGGACAAACCCACCAGCATGAACATTAAATAAACTATTACAATTGTAAAACAAAACTCATTTACAAAATGTAATAATTATCAGTGGGTCCCAGGAAATAGAATGTGACATGGGATTTAGATTTCCATTACCAGGATGGTCGGGTTCAGCGTAGTCTTTATCACCACCTGTCAAAGACACATCATCAATATTCATGTTTGCTCAGGTTATTCACTTGTTCACATCTGTCTGAGATCATTCATACTGTTGTATGGATGTGTGTACAGTATGTATATAATTATCAGCTATGTAAAAGATATTATCATCTCTGTTCTTACCTAGTTGGAAGTCCTCCATTCAAACTCAGAGAGCCGCTGGAGGAAGGTGGTGATCCGAGGGCTGATTCTTGTAACCTTCCTCTTTACGACACGACCTGTCTTGCGGCTTGTACCAAGTTTTGCAGGGCATTTTGTTCCCATGTCTGGATTGATCCTCACAAAGAACCTTTTAACGGAAAAAAGGCTGCTTTAATTTCAAAATTAAAACATACGTTACAGCAATCACCTATATGTTTCTGCAACTGTAAAAAGAGAAGGAGAAAAAAAAAGAGAAAAAAGGAAAAAAAAAAAAAAAAGAAAGAAAACTTATCACTACATAAACAGCACAAGACTTAAGAGTATTTAACAAGAGCATTTTTCCCTGGTTTTACTACCACACTGGGGCACATGTTCACCAAAACGCAGCAAACCTTTGCCATCTTATCCAGGAAGGTCACCTTTTTACCCACACATGGAAGAAGTAATCTGATTGGCATGGTGGTATGTAGCATGTAGTTTGAAGCAGGGATTTCGTAGTGCCCCATGTGTAGTGTTGGAACCCAGTCAGGATTTGTTTCATTCATTTCATAGGCTGGTTTGTTGCAATAATGCCAAATAATTAGCAACTCTATAAATAGAAGGTAGTTCTGCATGTTTGTTCTAAGTTTGTGCTATGATCTCAGAGCGCATTGAAAATAAAATTAACAGGCTATAAAGAATAATATGAACTTATTTAGAACTTACCTGAATGAAAATACTGGAGCACACCAACAGATATCTGTGGCTGGTAGAGAACTGAATATCAGCTCGTCTCGCAGCTGCTATCCAGGCTAGACGCCTTCTTTTGGTAACATCCAACACATAAGCTCCCTCATGATGTTTCCAGGTGAGGAAACAATGAAAAGAGAGCCTGTTTTCAAGCTTATTCCTTTGTCGGTAGTGCAATCTAACATTACAACCGACCGCACAGCAAGCATTTGTTTGGCCTGCTAATATGGCGCCTTGACCAAAAATCCTGGCTACGCCCCATCCCGTAAGATCACGCTCCAGAGCCCTATTAACGTACGGATCTAGAAAGAAGACGCTGCATTTTTAACTCTGAGGGAGATGGAGAATGAGCCTATTTCCAAAACAGTGGAGTGTGTTCCTTTAAATACTAAATTGTATATATTGTCAAAAACTAAAGTGTACATAGCAGTTGTTGTATCTTGTTTACTGTATCACTGACAGATAATTTCAAAGTCAATGAACGCTACATTATAGTGAGATATTGTGTAATGTGAAATACTGTAAGCAAATGAATAAACAACCTAATTCGTGATAGACCTTTGACTCTGTTTTGTTTGAATCCAACTGTTTTTTGCAGATGTGCATAAAACATGTTACTTTTAGTATTGTTATCATTATCATTATCATCATTATTGCACTAAATATATTTTAAATAAAGGATACTTTGATATACATTCTACTGTAAGGTTGGAAATGTATTTTCTTCACCCTAAAATATGTTTTGAAATGTATTTTGGTTTGAAAGAAATATATTTTCAATTTCAAAAATATATTTTTTTGGAGCATCACAAATACAAAATATATTTACCATATATTTGAAATATATTTTGGCCAGGAAAAATGTATTTTTTTACCGTATGGGTTTGCTGCTGCTGACTTTGAAAATCACACCAAACATGGAATCAAATATATCGACTCAGCTTAGACTACAGAGAAGCTCGGCACTGCTCACAAAACGCAACACAAAAGGCTTTTTAAAGACAACAATCACTTTGACAGACACACAAACACGACTGAGTACAGAGCAGCTGCTGGTTTGAAGCCACAGAAATGTTCAAATGTTTAAACACACTGCAGCGTTGCAGCCGTGATGCATTTGTGCTGCTAAGGCCACACACATCAGCTGCCTTACATTTTAGTACCAGTTCATCTCTGACCATGGCAGCACAGTCTTTCCAGTACAGTGATGTCGGTGGGGACAGTGGGAACTGATTGTTCATTGGCTGTAAGCCGGTCACATGGACGTTTAACTGGTGCTTTGATTGCTCTGTAGTCTGTTGTGCCTGTGAGCTGCTCCTAAAATGAGACAGATTATAATTGTCACCATTCTGTTAATGACTCTTATTATGTGCGCTCTCCTCCACTGTCACACTAAACACATTAAACCTTTATTTTTGTGTAAAGTCAGGATTTATTGGCTCTTCTTAAAAGCGTCATGAAGTGCAAAACTCAGCAAACATTATACAAAAGTAGATTTAGAAGCTGAACTGAAAACATTTAAAGTGACAGTCAGCACAAATCCAGCTGACATCTCCATCCAACCCAAGTCTTCATTTAAAGTCATTATAACTGTGACACACGTTTGTTACAGTATTAATCCTGCCTGATGCTGCAGGGCCAACATCATGAAACAGGCTCAGCATTTATTTCCATTATGAAACTTTATCATTAAAAACAAACCATTGTTCTGCAGTCGTCCCAGGACTGTCGGTCAAACGTTCTCTCCACATGTTTAAGGCTGAGCTCACTTTATCGTCTGCCTGAAGGAGGGAAGCAGATGTTACTAAACATCACAATAAAACATATGAAATGGGTGCACATGAGGAACGTCTGCACTGTTAAAGCCATGCAAACATCTTCACACATGAAGCAGCAACACCTCTCAGTTTAGCAGCAGCTGGTAAAAGCCACAGTGATCCTGGAGCCTCCCTGAAGGACTCGTTCATCAGTAACTGTCAGGAGGACGATTAAACCTTCTGCACACGTCCTGTAGTTACACACTCGGGAGGAAAGACGACGTCCTCGCTCTGCAACATGATCTGTGTTTCATCCAGGACGCTCAAACACAGATTGGTTTCCAAATATTAGACGCACTGGTTCTTCATGCGTTTCTACCTGAGCACTCAGAGTCATTTCTACAACAGGCCTCCTTCACCTGCTGGTGCCTCTGTTTCTGTGTTTGGCTGTTTCCATCAGTGCCTGATGTTTGTGATCTTTGATCTGTTCTGAAGTCTCTCTTTGTGACACAAATGTTGTTTGGCTTCTTTTGCAAACAAGGCAAAAGAACTTTAATGGATTCATTTGCTGATCTTACTTTTCTGATGCAAAGCCGTCCTTTCAACGCTTTAGAAAGAAAACCAAACAATGTTTTTAAAACTTTCCCAAAATGAAAAAGCTATTAAAACCATAAACTTCTGCTCCTTGATCATGTGATTCTTCTTCTAGACTGTCTGTAATTGTTATTGCTGATTGTCAATAAAGTTGTTTTTTATAAGTTATGTTGTAAAGGAAGCTTGTGGCGAGGGAGGAGGGGCGACTAAAAGCAGGTTCATATAGTGGGAAAGTCCTCAGGTCATGTGAGGATATTTACTGATGCGTCAACACTGTCAGATAAAAGAACGGCTGCTGCATTTGTTCTCCCACAAATAAGTTTGGTGATGAGTAAAAGAATTACAGATGATGTGGCAGTTTATACTGGGAGCTGGTAGTGATGTTACTGGCTTGAACTGGGTGGAGGACGCACTAATATGCAGGTATGTGGTTTGCTGGGACTCTAGCAGCGTGCTAGTGAGCACAGGTGATATGTCTTCAGACTCTAGGCAACATATTGTTTTTGATATACTTCATTTACTGTATAGAATCAAACACAGAGGGATAGAAGTGGATTTCTTATGGCTCCCTGTGAATATCGGTGTTGATGCAATGAACAGGACGATAAGTTTAAAAAGGTGCAGCAAGAAGAAGTCGTGCAGGTTTGACTATAAAATACAGTGAAAGTGAGGTGAAGAGTATAATGAAGGTAAAGATGAAGGACGAGTGGCAGGCACACTGGGACAGAGACGGGAAAGGCAGATATTATTATACAGAAAACAGTCGTGTAGAAGAAGCTGCAGCAGAGACCAGGATGGAATCTGGAGAGTCAGAGTTGGTCACACAGGCTTGAATAGCACACTTAAAAAGGTAAACATGACACAGGAAGTGTGACTTCTGTGGACCAGAGGAGACGTTTGACGGGTTGTTAGCGTCGTCAGGATGCTGGATGGAAACGCTGTGCCTGATAGGATGATTACAGGCTGGACTTTGTCTTCCTGTTACAGATGGATCCAGGCCCTGGATGACTGCCCTGGATGACTGCTGGACACACACTGGAGTCAGCATAGAGGGAAACCTATCCTGGAGTGTGAATACCTCTGAGCTACTGAAAAAGACACAACAGAGACTGTACTTTCTGAGAGTGCTTAGGAAGAACAACATCACACAGAGACTGCTGGTGTCTTTCTACAGAGCCTCCATCGAAAGCATACTAACGTACTGCATAGGCATATGGTACGCTAGCTGCACAGTGGCTCAGAGGAAAGCACTCCAGGGAGTAATCAACTCTGCCCAAAGGACAATCGGCTGCCCTCTCCTCAAACTGAAAGACCTACACAGTTCCCGCTGCCTCAAAAGAGCCCATAACATCATAAAGGACACCTCACACCCTGGACACTCCATGTTCGAACTGCTGCCTTCAGGTAAACGGTATAGAACAACATACACAAGGACTAACAGACTCAAACACAGTTTCTACCCAATTGCAATATCATGTCTCAATGCTACTAAAAGCAGATGACTTTCATTGCCCCTGTTGTCATTTGTGCCCTTGATGTTGGAATGCTTTCAGACATGTTTTGTTGGATGCGCTAACAAATTGACTGAGTGATTGATTGTTTGAGTGATATATCAACTAGGTCGTATGTTGAGTGTCTGTATGGGGCCTTAGGCCTGGATTGCTTGGGTGTATCTACGGTATGAGTATACTGTATTTTATATGTATTTCTATCTTTTATATCCTATCATTATAGTTTTTAAGTATTTAATTATAGTTTTTAAGTATTTATCTTTTGTGATGTTGCACTGACCAGAGACATCTTTCAATTTCATTGTACCTGTGACAATGACAATAAAGAATATTCATTCATATTCATATTCACATGACCCACACTAGGCTGCCTTCATCCATCCTTTCCTCCTTCACTGAGACTCAGAGTCAGCATGTATGTATTTATCAGGGATTTGAATCCTTTCATTACAGAGTGAAGTTAAAGTAGACGTGTGAACACACTAATAAACACAAAGGGACACAACTACTACTCCATGATGGAAAGCTGAAGTATTACACAGCTTTATGAACCTCCTGTTATCCTGGTAGACGAGTACAGCAATAAATCTTTTACTTGAACATCTTCTGGCTCCAATAAGCTTTGAAATGTGACCATGAAGTTAGAGACACACTGACTGAAACCCACAGCTGTGACTGTGGATCACATCCACACACAGTGTAGCTGCTGTCTCTGTGTGAGCCTTTGCACTGCTGCTCGCAGCACCGTTATATCACTCAGCGCTCGCTGCTGTTATTGAATCCACTTTTTACTGTCCGTGCAATCAAGCTCCTCTGCAGAGCTAGAAAATATCTTCGAACCAGTTTATGTGTTAGGGGATCCTTTGCAGTTGTGACTGTTGCCTCTGTTTTTGTCCTTTGGTTCCTGGGAGCCTTTTACATTTCCATCAGCAACAAATATCTGAACAGGCTTTATTGTAGGAAATACAGGATTAAATAGTTGTCATTATTTATTAGATGTTGTTAAAGATGATCCGATGCTTGTTTAGTTTAATGCTGTGGCTTCAGTCAGCATCACTGTGCTGTATAGTTTTATTTTTCTGATCCTTCTGTTAAAGTTGCTGAATTAAAGCTGGTTGGTCTGCACCTCACCTCTGCCTCGAGCCTCCTTCTTTAAAGCAGCAGAGGCTCTTCATTCAGGTATCACAGCTCGAGTTGTTCTGCAGGAGACCCAGAGTACTGTCCTTGGTCCATAATGACATTAACTTTGATTCATGTCAACATGAAGCCTGAACGTCTGTGATGAACACACTATCAGCATCACTGACATATTTCATCATTTAAAAACACTTCCTGTCACTGTGGTGGTTACAGTGACATCATGCAGTTTGTGCTTTGACCTCCAGAGGGCGACAAATCAGCACAGACAGAGAGCTCCATTCAAACTTTGCTGCCATCAGGAATAATTCTTCAAATATAATCATCAGTGTTTGAGCAGTTATGATATCAGGGACAATCTAGACATGTGTGACAATACTGAACATGTCACATGACACACCTCAAACATCATGTGATCCACTCTCAGTCTGCACTTTCAGTCATGACTTCATGAATTTATGATCAGTTTACTCCTGAAATATTCAAATGCTGCAGGGTGAAGAACAACAAAGTGCTGACACATGTTTGTGTTTCAAACAAGAAAACCAGCAGAAATAAATCATCTTTGCACAACATGACAGAGATTAGTGAGTTTCCAACTTGCACTTGAATGCAGCACAGACAGATTCTGATGTTCGTGGTTGTAAACGTGTCCTCAAACGCCGCTCTGACTCTTTCCTTCCTGCTCAAAGTTCCTCTTTTCTGAACTTGGTGTTTGTGCCTGACGCTGATCGTCTCCGTGTGGAGCTCCGTGTGAAGGTAACGTTAGCAGTGTGTAATGTTTCCTGGCTAACATCAGCTGTGTGCAGCTCAGTTCCAGCACAAATCTGCCGCTCCATAGTTCACGGTAACGGACTCATGAGGTCGACCGTTAAACGCTCTCCCGCCATTTTGTCTGTGTGCGCGGATGTGTACGTTTTTGTTACCACTGTCATCTCATCAATAGCCTATTGGTAAAAGATCTCTGTTCATAGTTTAGTTGGATTTTAAAACTCTGTAGTTGGACAGTTTTATTTTGGACTGATGCTAAAATTCTTGCTGATTGTTTCTGTCGAGGTTTTGTACTTGACATCCGCCATTTTGGATGTGATAAGCTGTAGAGAGTGCGTCCAAAAAGAGAAACCAGAAAGAGAACCTGTTTTATTAATAACCTCTTGCAAATAGAAGAATATGAAAAAAACAACAACAAATAGGATAAAACCTTTAAATTACTTGAATTTCTAAAATCACCATCATCTGTTAACACAAATTTGATCATTTCAAATTTTTGTTTTCATTTTCTCTTCCCAGTTACTTCTTTCTCATTCTCTTCATTCTCCTTGTCACCTTACGTCTCACTCCTTAACTGAAGTTATAGTTCTAACATAAGAAGTCCCACCAACGTCCTTTATTTAATCTCTGTGTTGTCACAGTTATTATCATCAGATCAGACATGAGACCCAGACAACAACATAAGTTTACAAGCTAACATCATGTCAGCTAACATTAGACGATAGCATCATAAACTTTAAATTACTTTGCCTCTGATCAACAGTTTGATTACATTCTCACATCACAGGTTTATTTGCTAAGTGTGAGTCCGCCCACATTAGATCCACTTTTCAGCAGGTGGAATAATTTGTAGTATATAGGTAATACATCAACAATGCTGCCGTGGCTGAGTTAGGAATATTTATAATGTCATTTCCAAAACTTGCATATGATCTGCAATTTGTAGCAGATCTACTGACTGTCACAGAGCAGCTGGAGCAGTCTCGAATGCAGGTCAGTCCACTGCTGCCCCCTGTGGCCAAGTGCCATAGCTACTGCTGGATGAACTCGTGACACATCTGCACCTGTTTCTATGAACACATTGAGTCTGAGTGGCTGCACTTACACTGGTGCATTCAAACATATTGAAAGATGGCAGCAATGTGGATTGTCAAGACTCAAACCAACC
This sequence comes from Maylandia zebra, assembly GCF_041146795.1. Taxonomy (NCBI): domain Eukaryota; kingdom Metazoa; phylum Chordata; class Actinopteri; order Cichliformes; family Cichlidae; genus Maylandia; species Maylandia zebra. Next base: position 10,476,791 of record NC_135168.1, on the reverse strand, counting down.
ATTGAGCAAAGACAGCAGCATCACTTGTTTCTGTTTGTTATACAGCCAGATTTACTCGTGACACACATGTGCAGCTGCTTTATCACCTATTCTGAATTTGTTTCAAGCACAATACATTTGTTACACATGTTGGGATATTGTGTTTGTTTTAAATGTTATATACCTGTGTGGTATGTGACTTGTGTTGCCATGACGCCAGGTCTCTCTTGGAAATGAGATTTTTAATCTCAATGAGATTTTTTTTTACCTGGATAAATAAAGGACTAATTTATAACTTTCAGTGTTTTCCGGTCTTCCAAAAGAAAAAAAACCTTCAACTACATGACATGCAGTTGTGTATTTGTTTTCACCTTATCATACACTTGAAGTTTTACAAATCCCCACTTCTTTAGTTAATATCATTTCAGTCTCAGACAATCTCGTTTCTCTTACAGAGGTTGAATGCACCTTCTGCGGATGGCGGTACCACACAGTGTGCGTGGACTTCCCCTGCACAGAAGGCAACTACAAATGCTGTGAATGCTAAATAAACAGAAACAAATGATCCCTGTTGTCTTTGCTTGATGATTGGTTTGAGTCTTGACAATCCACATTGCTGGCGTTGCATCTTTGGCAGGTATCAGTGCTCAAAGCTTTTGTGTTTGTTTCCAACAAGTTGCCCACCTCGGGAAACAAAAATGTGTTCTTTTACTTGTCAGATGAACATATGAGACACTTTGACTCTTCAGTGCAGTGTGGAGCCTAACAAAGATCTGTTTTGTGTCCCAGCTGATCAGCAGGAGGAGGAGAGTCTGACGGAGCAGCAGAGGAACATTTTCAGCTACTTGGACTCAGCTCAGCCACTACAGAGGAAACAATGAGCTCAACACAGAAGGTGACAGACAGAGCAGGACCATATGACCAAAGATATTTATCACCATATACATTTGAACATTTGCCATAACGATGTAGCTGACGATAGAATTGACACCAGACAAAATACTTTACAGCTGCACAACTTTATTAAAAAGCCATCAATGTATTTTCACTGAAACAAGCAGCTGTTGTTTATGTGCATTAAAGTTATATAAAAATGTAACAGTGCAAATGCAAATTCCTCGCTGACAGTTTAACCAAAAGGCGTTTCCAGTGGAAACTGGCCGACACATCCTGAGCATAACCATGTATAATATCCACTAAACTTCAGAAGAGGTTATACAGTCGTGGCCAAAAGGTTTGAGAATTGCATAAATATTGGAACCTGGAGAAGTTGCTGCTTAAGTTTTTATAATAGCATTTTGCCTGCACTCCAGAATGTTATGAGGAGTGATCAGATGAACTGCATCGTCCTTCTTTGCCATGAAAACGAACTTAATCCCCAAAACGCCTTACCACTGCATAGGGCTGCCACAAACGATTATTTTGATAGTCGACTAGTCACCGATTATTTTTGCGATTAGTCGACTAATCAGATCATCATCCATTGGACGTAAAACGTACAGCTTATTGCACCAGCAGCATCTGCTCTTATATAACTATCATTAGCTTACAGCTTTAAGTGTTTAAGGTATGTGCTAACTAAAAATAAAGACAAGATGGTAGTTTATTAAATTTTAATTAAATGTGCAGATTGTTTTGGTGAAGTTTAATAAACTCAGCCGAATTACTCAGGAACAAATAAAATACTGAAAAAAGCCAAACAATAACATTTTTAAGTTTATCTAAGTGACTTATATATCATGTTTAACCTGAGTAGGGCGGTGGGTTTGAAAACGATCTGCCGGGAGTCCGGTGCTCTCATGGCCCCCGGCTAGCTATCGAGCTAGTGGGTAACAGACGTCTCCGAAAACGTCGGAGCGCTTTTGAAAATATGTGATGTCTTGATAAACTGAGCCGATATTTGAGGTTTACACAGCTACATTCTCGCCTGAAAATATGTTAAACGTTTATTTTGTGACCCAGAAAGAATAATAAGAGTAATATTAAAACTAACTAGCTGCCGCCATTGTTGGAAACTGCGCTGGGCCGCGCTATGAATTCTGGGACAGAGCTTCTTCTTCTTCGGGGTTTAACGGCAGCTGGCATACTTGTACATGCAGTGCTGCCATCTTCTGTTTCAGTCCGTTATTACACTCTTAAATCCTGCTACTTATTCCTGCTTTTGGGATCTTACAAAGCTTCAAACGACGCGTCGACTATTAAATCAGTCGTCGACGATTTTGATAGTCGACGTAATCGTGACTAGTCGACTAATCGTGGCAGCCTTACCACTGCATTTCATTGCTGTCATCAAAGGACCTGCTGAGACCATTTCATTGATCGTCTTCTTAACTCAGGTCAGAATGTTGGCGAGCACGAGGCTGGAGATCATCATGGCTGTATCCCGATTCAGGTTCTGCAGCTTTAAAGTCCTCAAGGGCCGCAGACTCAAAGACCGCTAAGGCCGAAGTGCGAGGCTCGTAGGTTCGTGAAATGGGACGTCTAACCTCCGTCGCGCTGCCCAGGTTGCCTAGCAACCATGATACTAACAGTTATTTATATATATATATTTATATTATTTCTGAGAGTGTATCATGTAACACTATAGATCAACTTAGCTCAGAATATATAAAGCATATAAACAGTTACAGCAATATGATGCAACAAACACAGCAGCTGCTGATCCAAAATACTCAAAGCTTCATAGAACTGAAACCAACATTTATTTTTAGCTCCATCCTGCTGCTGATACATACTTTAGGTTTCTGAACATTAAACTTGTTGCTGCCTTTCATAGTGTGTAACTTGAAGGCCCTGAGTACTTTCTCCCACACTGAAAACACTGGGATGATCACATTATTTGAACATTACCTAATAAGACTGATTCAGCACAGACAGTTATGTTAAACTTTTCTAGCAGTCCTTCACAAACAGGGAACAGTCTGTCTATTCCCTCCATCTGTCAGCTGCTGCTGGCTCTTCCTCCTCCTCTTCCTCACACACTGCTGAGTTTGTCCTGGTGGATCATCAGGGCTGCAAAGCCTCACAGATGATGTGCAGCAGTGGCTCCCTCAGTCTGTCCTCACTCTGGACACTTGCAGTCGTCACACATGGAAATCAAATGTGTGATAAGCTGCAGGATTCAAACACAAGTGTAACTTATAAACACATGTTCATACTTTTATTCCACAATCAGAGAGAAAGAAACAGAGAGCGAGTGCAGGACAGACAGACAGGTGACAGTCTCAGGTGTACACACTGCTACACAACAGCACCAGAGAAGCAGGATTTAGTGTTTGTGTTATTACGAGTGTAAACAAGAAGAGTTCCAGATGGTGCAGTGGACACATGTGTGACTGCTGTGATTAAAGCATCTTTCTTTCAGCTTAACGAGTGAACCGTCAGCTCGTTCAAACACACGTTAAAGTGCGTTTGGCTCGACACCACCGAACAGAGGCAGCAATATAACACAGCTAACATTAACAGTGCAGTGAATCCTGCTTGTGCCGTGATGTTCAGGACTGCAAACCGAGCAGCATCACTGACTTTCAGCTTGTTGTGTTTGTGGATATATGACTGACTTTAATTATCCACAAAATCATCACATTCTCTGTCAGATTAAGGTCGACTATTGAACGGCGTATATTTTAAAGGCTTTAAAACCAAGTTAACGCTGAAAGTACAAACATCACTAATGTCACATAACTCTGCCGACAAGGCATAGCTATGGCTATGAAATGCTCTTTGTGTATCACTTCTTCATTATGAAAGATGTCATTAATGCACTAGTAATGTCTCATCTGGAGTATTGTTCAATCATTTGGTCAGCAGCTAATAAGACAGATCTTAACAGACTTCAGTTAGTCCAGAATAAGGCGTCCAGATTAGTGTGAAGATGTTCATACTATACTAATATTGATCAAATGCATAATAACCTTTCTTGGCTTCCTGTACAGGCTAAAATATTCTATGGCTTACTTGTAGTTCTAAAGAAAGCAATTCTGTTAAACACACCACATTTATTCTGCTCAGCTGCAGTATCCAGATGAAATACATCATCATATTACACAGTTTTCAACAAGCTGCAATTTAGTAAATGCTCGAGTTAAAAGTAACGTTTTGTAAAACTGTTATATTTAGAGCAACTTTTAAGTGGAATAAGTTGCCTTAAAAAATTAGAGAATTATTCAAAACTTCAATGAACACTTAAAAGCCGATTTACAGAGCTTTTAGTTCTTGTAAATATTGTAAGACATGATTTGTTTTTGAAATTTGTGTAATGTGCCTCAATGTTATTGATATTATTATTATTATTATTATTATTGATTGCTTATATTTGAACAATTGTGAAACCTCACTGTGGATGTAAGAGTGAAATTATGTGGATATCTTGAATCCACTTTATTGTGTAATATTTTATGTGAGTATTTGACGGAAGATGAGCAACATCTGTTGTGGAAGCTAACGGGGTTCCTTTAGAATAAACAAACATAGGATTTATTATCACTGAATAATTCTGTATAAATCTATACAAATTATAGAAATATGTAATAGGAAACAACAAAATAATCTAAATTATAAAATAATGTGTGTGTGTGTGTGTGTGTGTGTGTGTGTGTGTGTGTGTGTGTGTGTGTGTGTGTGTGTGTGCATGATTTTAGTGTTTGAACAGTCATGAATTATCTTTAACAGCAGGTTGGATGTAATGTGGTAGAACTACCAGCAGGTGGGGATAAGAGACCTTTAAGGTGTTTGGTGCCACGCTCCACCTTCAGGTTTAAAACTAGTGTTAATGGAGTTTGAAGGTTGAGTTTGTTCCACGACTGCATTTCACTCACTGCCTCTGTTTGTATCTCTGTCACTGCAGGACCAACATGGAGCCAGAAGTCAGCGCTCTCAGGAGGCCGACAAACCTCACAGAAGAAAGGGAGAGAAAAAACACACCTGTGACGAGTGTGGGAAGGGTTTTACTGTGAGGGCTAAACTAAAACAGCATCAGGTCATCCACACTGGAGAGAGACCGTTCAGCTGTGACTTGTGTGGAAAGTCTTTTTCCTGGAAGGGTTACCTAAAAACACACCAACTCATCCACAGTGGAGTTAAAGCGTACAGCTGTGATCAGTGTGGCAGAGCTTTTACTCACAGTAGCCACTTACAGAGTCATCTAGTTACCCACTCTGGAATTAAGGCATACAGCTGTGACATCTGTGGAAAAACTTTCAGCCAGAGAGGGCACCGAAATAAACACCTACGCATTCACACCAGACATGATGTGTACTGCTGTGAACAGTGTGGCAAATACTTTACAACAGACGCACAGTTACAACAACACATGTTTACCCACACTGAGGAGAGGCCTTATCAATGTGACCTGTGTGAGAAGACTTTTAAATCTCCACGTCACCTGAGACGACACCAACAGATCCACACCAGAAAGAGACTCTACAAGTGCAGCTACTGTGAGGTATGTATTTATATTGTTATCTTGTCATTTTAGCCTGACTGTTTGGAACAACTCTGCTCATTAAACTGTGTTAGCATGTTAGCAATTCTACTGCATGGAAAAGCAGCTCTGAGTGATTATTCAGATTTTCCTTTCAGTTATGATTTTAGTATTACTGTAGTATTATGGTGGTAGTATTGTAGTTATTGCAGCCCAGTAAACTGAGTGTGTTAACTGAAACAGTCAAATGTAGTTGGACGTCTGCAGAGATGCTCTTTATTTCAGGCGACGTTCAGGATACAAATGTTGAAGGACTGACTTACACTGTCTTTGTGTCTTTGTTTAGAAGCAGAGCGACACAGATGGATCCAGTTCTCAACCCTGTCATCACTGTGGTGGTGGGAAAGACTTTCATTGTGACCTCTGTGGAAAAACTTTCAGTCAGCAAATTACCCTAAAAGTACATCAACGTAGACACACTGGAGACAAACTGAAATACTGCAAAGAATGTGGGAGAAGCTTCACCACAACACATCACTTAAAAAAACATGAACTGATTCACAGTGGGGTTAAAAAGCACCTCTGTGATCAGTGTGGGTCATCCTTCACCACTGCAAGGGACCTTAAATTACACAAACGAGTCCACACAGGAGAGAAACCACACAAGTGCAGACACTGTGACAGAAGCTTCTCACAGTCAGGTAATCGTAACATTCATGAACGTGGACACATGGAAGGAAACTACAGCTGTGACCAGTGTGACAAGAGCTTCAGGAATCTCAGTTCATACTCTGAACACAAACGATCCCACGTTACTAATAAACTGTTTCACTGTTACCAATGTGCCCAAACATTCACCTCATTGTCTGCTCTGTGCAAACATCAGCGCGATCACTCAGGGCTGAAATCACTCCCATCACTGGATCACAGTGAATCTGAAGACACAGAAAGATCCTCTGGTTTCTGTGTCAGACTCAAAAAGCTTGAGATCAGGCTCCACAGAGTTCAGATAGAATCATTTAAACTTGTGTTGAACTGAACTGGTTGCTGGGCTGAACTTCTACATAATACAGATCTACATGGGATCTTCTTTTCTGTTTTTTACTGAGTCAGTTTTGTCCTTTTTTCTCTGTCCTGGTTTTGCTCGTCTGTAAATGATTGAAACTCAGTCAAATAGTTCATTGTTCTCCAGCAAAACGTTTTGGAAACTCATGTTTAACCTTTAAAACTCTGACATGTTTTAGCACACAAGGCTTCATCGGGGAGTTCACTCATGATTGGACCATGAGAACAAAGGTTTTTAGTTCTTTCAAAGAGAGTCTTGGAGATGTTTGATGTTTCTGTTTTTCTGAAACCACCTGAAAGAAAAACTATTTTTCTTGCTTTATGTAGTGTGGAAGTTTTTAATGTTTCTTCATCTGTGATGTTCTTGAATGTGTTCACGTGAAGATGGTATAAATAAACTGTCCTTTCAGCTTTAGCTCCTAATTTATTCATTATTTATGGATGTAGCACAGCAGCCGTCTCTTGATTAACACATGGAGGGCTCGGGATCTGATGGTGTCGTTTCCCTAATTTGCCCACTCAGTAAATCTCACTCATGGCCAAGAAATTGAAATAAACCTTGTTTCCCTGATGGATGCGGAGGCTTGTGCAGAGCAGTTCCAGACTGTTGCTCGCAGGTGGAGAATTGAGGAGAAGGTGACAACAGTAGGCACGGACAGTGCGCGCAATATGATCGCTGCGGCTCGCATCATGCCATTCAATCACATGCCGTGTACCGCGCACATTCTACAGAGATGCATCACAGTGAGTCTCGCAGACAGTGGCTTTGTCACTGCGCTGGCCAAATGCCGCAAAATTGTTGGCCATTTTAAGCACAGCCCAGCAAACACAGCAGAGCTGAACGCAGAGCAGGTGTCACTGGGGCGCAAGCAGGAGCCGTTGGCCCAGGACGTGCCTACGCGCTGGAACTCCACGCTGGAGATGGTGAAGCGCTTGATCCGCAACCAAACTGCAGTAACCGCGACTCTGGATAAACAAAAGCATAAACTTGTCCTCCTGACGCCTCCAGAGTGGGACAAACTCCAGAGACTGGAGACACTTCTAGAGCCCTGCAGGTGAGCCTGTCATTGTGACCATAATTGTAGGTTTAGATTAAATGTATCAAACATACATCTTAAATCAGTTTTGTTATTATGAAAATGTCTTAATACCTAGTAATAAAAAGCTTTTTTTAATTTGCTGTCTTATCTGTGTGTGTGTGTGTGTGTGTGTGTGTGTGTGTGTGTGTGTGTGTGTGTATTCCACTGCAGATATGTGACTGAACTGCTGGGAGGAGAGGCCTACGTCTCCTGCTCTGTAGTTCTACCAGCCTTCTGCCACCTGCGCCGTGTCATGGAAGTAACTGATGAGGACCCTGCATATGTGGTGAGGTTTAAAGAGAAGTTTAAGGAAGACCTTGCTTCCCACCAGGAACATACCAACTATGCATGGCTCCAGATCGCAACTGCACTGGACCCACGTTTTAAAGACCTACACAGTGTGCCCAAGACTGACAGAGAAGCAGTGTGGACCACACTGGCAGGCATGCTGCATGAAGACTCTCCTAGAAGATCACACACTGCAGAAGAAGGTCCAGCCAAGAAGAGGCTGAGCCTGCTGCAGATGGACTCTGACTCTGAGTCAGAGGAGGAGGTACAGCAGGACAGAGCCATACAGCGCTACAGAGCAGAGCCCTGCACTGCCTTAGAGGACTGTCCCTTACAGTGGTGGGCAGCTCATGCAGGAGCCCACAGCCAGCTGGCCCGCCTTGCTCGCAGATACCTGGCCACTCCTGCCTCCACAGTGCCCTGTGAGAGGCTGTTCTCTGTAGCAGGGCACATTGTGAACAAGAAGAGGTCTGCTCTGCACTCAGAGAACGTGGACAAGTTGGTTTGTCTCAGCAACTGGCTGAAGGATGAGTAGACCAGAGGACCGTGTGTTTAAAGCTTGTTCTATGGTTGAATGTGATTTAAACAATACTTTTCACTGTTGTTCATATTCTTTTGCACTAATCTACCTTACCCAAAAGGATGATTGGAGATTTTTTCTATTTTGCCTGTTGAATTAGGCCTATGTTCTGTGAACTTGAAGATGTATATGGATAAAACAATGTGCTAGATTTAAACGGGTGGAAAACATTCAGTAAAAATCCCTCACAATTATTTGAAGCCCTGTTCTGCTTGTACTGTTTGTACTCACAATTAATAATAAATAAAACAAACAAGTGTGTTAAAAACCACTATCTGTCCCGATTTTTACACATATATACACATATATTTCGAGTTGCGATTAATCAATTTTTAGGCTGTGATTAATTCGCTTCCAGCACAACACCCAGCCTACGTCAGACCACGCTGAGTGAACGCAGGCCACTCAGCGTGGTCTTAACATTAAATAACACTAACAAGTGTGTAAAAATCCGCTATCTGTCCGTATGTTTGCACACATTTTGGTCATATTTCGAGTTGCAATTAATCATGATTAATTGATTTTTAGGCTGTGATTAATCTGATTAAAAATTTTAATCATTTGACAGCCCTAGTTTTTAATTCAGTTAATGTCAAACTGTCATCAACACCTCTGTGTTGTCTCCGTCTCTGAGCAGATTCAGGCATTACTCAAATAATAAAGGCTTTTTTTCACTATTATACTTTTCATTAGTCTCCAGGTTGATGATTATAAACAGAATTATTAAAGTTTTTATCATTTCAGGCTGAAAATCAACATGAATTTGGTTCTAATCAAAGAAGCTCCTTTAATGTGTGTCATTAAAATCCTCACACAGACTTAAAAAGGCGACATTAACATTAAAATAAATGAAAGAAGCTTCAGCTGAGAGCTTCATGCAGTCATCATCAGCAGCTCATAGCAGTCACAGCTCTTTATTACGCAGCTTTGCAGGAATTAAAGTGGCTGAAGTGTCAGAGTTTGTGTGAGAAGCTGCTTCATGGACAGCTGTACACACGTCTTTATTATTTCTTCATAAATCAAACACACAGGTTTGTCTGCAGATGATTTAAAGTGTGTCGTTGTGCAGTTAAAGCTGTTTGTGTGACGCCCTGACCTCCTGTGAATGAAACAGCCAATCAGATCCATCAGAGAGAGAGCAGGAAGTGTTGTGTGTTTGTGACAGAACAAGGAAACAGTGATGATGATGAACATAAAGGTCCTCTGATGTTTCCTGTTACAGTAACGCTTGTTCATCTGTTGCTCTCCTACACTTTCCTATAAATAAAGGAGAAAAAGTGCATTTAGTTTCATTTCCTACAGCTCAGAGTTACACTTCACATTCCTGCTGTCACATCAAAAAGCTTCACTTTGGTCCAACATTTACATGTTAACATGAAACACAGACAGACTCAGAACATCTGGAACATCTGCACTTTGACCCAAACTGTTATAGCAGGATATTTTCTGCATATTTCTTATGTTGGACCTGTTTGAACTGTAAACGACCTGTAATCATCTGTAAATGGTGTGAGACACACTGAGGCCACCTACAGGGCAGCTGGGGAACAGCAGGGATCTGAAATCATATGAGACGTTAGTGAGTGAGAAGAACAAACAAACTTAAGATGGCTCGAAGTGATCAAAGTTGGTCTAAAACAGAAGATAAATCCACTGATTCTTTGTAAAGTTCATCTGCTGCTCACATGAATCCATGAAAGATTTATTTCACTGAATGTTTCTTCAAAGCTCATTTCAACCTGTTGAAGTCATGAATGAAAGTGCAGACTGAGAGTGGATCACATGATGTTTGAGGTGTGTCATGTGACATGTTCAGTATTGTCACACATGTCTAGATTGTCCCTGATATCATAACTGCTCAAACACTGATGATTATATTTGAAGAATTATTCCTGATGGCAGCAAAGTTTGAATGGAGCTCTCTGTCTGTGCTGATTTGTCGCCCTCTGGAGGTCAAAGCACAAACCTACAGGGCAGCTGGGGAACAGCAGGGATCTGAAATCATACGAGATGTTAGTGAGAAGTTAGAACAAACGGACTTAAGATGGCTCGAAGTGATCAAAGTTGGTCTAAAACAGAAGATAAATCCTAAGCAGCATCAGATGAATGTTACCATTTCCAGTTACGGTGCCCTTCATCTAATATGGAAATGTGTTGGGTTTTTTTTAGCCGTGTTGTTGTTCTTCCTATTGTGTTTAGGCCAGAGATGCTCTTCAAACAGCGGACAGACATGACCACATTACAAGAACATGGTGTGAGTCCGATTTGATATTCCAGTCAACGCTGAGAGACCTTAACCAGGAAGTCAGAGGTCAGCTGATGCTGCGAGCAGGAAGTGAACCAAGGGAAAGGTTCACTCTACTCAATCTCAAAGAAAATATGCTGGTGTTTGTTGATGTTGATGGTACAATAAAAATATATAATAAATAATAAAATATCATGTGATGATGAGATGTGTTGTTGGTGTTTGTATTTTCTGTAAATGTCTTTTTTAATGTAAATGCTTTGTTCCAGACGGACAGGGAATCAGTTGCTGTACGATGACATCATCTTGATGTTGACGAGGAGGGCGAGAAAAACTAGTTTTGTCCTGCAGATGGCGATCTTGCACCGTGTTCAGAGAGCCGACACTTTGATGGTGCTGCTCTACTCAGCTTACTTTAGCCTGGGTTGGACTCTATATGAGCAGCTTCCACTCTGGTTTCACTCTTAAACACACTTGTTTGATTTCACTTGTAAAAGTTAAAGAATAAATATTTTATTACAAAATTATTTGTTGATGCATTTTTTAGGGTCAAATATCTTGTTTGATTTGAGGAATGAACTGTTAGGGTGGAAAAAGTGAATCAGGTTAAAATAGTGGTGCTTTATATCAGTGAAGATGTATAATGTAATTTAAAATGTTGATGATGGGTTGTAGTGGGCTTGTACTTACAAAACTGTCTCATTTTATTGGAACGATCCACAGTTGCATCCATTCACGGATGACATCTGACATCATTTGACATCTGGTCTGAACACGTTTGTACACAAGATGCCTCAGTTCTGGATGTTCCCACAGACTCCTCTGTGCACCTAAAGAAAAGGTCAAGGGTCAGCAGCACATGTAGTTGGGACAATTCTTCAGTCGCACAAACTACACAATGATTTTCCTCCAATGACGACTTTTCACTTGCAGAAATGGTCCTGTGTGATTTCCAGGCTGTGATATAAAAACTAGTTCCTAATGGCAGCGACTCACTCAGTAAACATGTGTTTCCTTCACCAACCTCACACACAGATCCAATAAGATCAGGAAGTGGGCAGTATAGTACAATATGTGTTATTCTGTGCTGCACTGCCCAAACTAAAGATCTGCTGAAGTGTTGGAAATGATCCAGATGTTTATTTTGGACGATACAGCAGAAGATCAGACATGAAAGTGGAGATAACACAGAAGACCTGCAGCAAAGGTCAGAGGTCAGACTGGGCCCTGGATTCAACAATGAGCCAATGATCATCAAGCAGTGACTAAAGCAGAGCCCTGACGTTCTGACATTCATCACACAGTCAGAACAAATGTCTGCTGATGACTTCATCTCATGAAACGACTGATAGATGTCAGTTCATTGATCAGCTGAGCTGCTGATCTTCATCGTCACAGAAACATTCAGCTTGTTTCAATCAGTAAATAACTCCCACTACTCCCAGTTTGAACTGTTCCCACTCAAAATGCTGTGAGAACAATGATCATTGTAGAACTTCACAAACATCACGTGTTGTTTTCCACATGTAAGATCAGCAAACACACAGAAACTTCCTGTTGCCACACACGGCCTCTAAAATCTCTTCCACGCTTTCTGTCTGAAGTCCACTCTCTGTGTCGGATCCACAGGAAACAACAAGATCTTATTAACATGGTTTTCAACGTGTCTCCTTCCAAAAAGTCCAACCAATGAACAAATGTGTGTATTTGTGGAGGCCGAACAAAAGCATGACACATTTCTCTGTTTCTATAAACTGGAGTCAAACACAAACATGAAGAGTTTCACTGACAGACTCCAAAATGCCCCCACAGTGGATCAAAGGGAAATCCTACAGTGTGGCCAGAGACTCTTAATGGCTCCAACATCAACACATCCACAATGTTGGATCCAGTTCTGCCTCACAGAGTTACTAAGACACACCCTCTGCCAGCATCACAACAGCTCCACCTGCTTCACCTGCCTCCTCAGCATCTGTACACCTGAAGAGAAAAGAAAGGCTCCAACAGCTCAAATCTACAAAGGATTCATGAAGTTTCATCCAACAATAACATGTTTGCCTTCCACAGTGTGCTGTTAGACACCACTGTACCTCTGCCATTTCAAAAAGAGCAGCTTGGGAACATTTTGGCTCCAAACACTTTGTGTTTAAGTTCTTTGTTTTCTTTGTGAAGCCGACAACATCTGGAGCTTTGTGACTCATAGAAACATCATTTTGTTCTTTCGATGACAGCAGATTGGGACTGAATAATCAATCACTATCAAACCAATAAAGACAAACATGCTGATTTTACAGGAACTTTGTTGGAGAAGCTGCAAAGACATGAAACTGGTGGAGATCCCAAACCAGTTGATAGTGCTGGTTATTCCAAATAAAGCTGTTTCCCTTTGAGATGAAATGACTTTGTGTCCTGATATATAATAAAGATGTTGTTGTTTTTGAGCCCCTGTATTAAAAGTAGTTTAAAGTCAGCTTGAGTTTGATGTCTTTATGTCAAAGCTGCTCATGATGTTGAGCTGCTGATGGAATAAAAACAATATAAAAGCATGTAGTCCAGACTTAAATGCAGCCTGTTGTTAGCTGAGGTCCACACACAGTGTTTGACAGTGTAAAGTGTGTGAAAGGGCTGCTGGTGGAGCTCACTAGGATGAGCAGGTGACCACGAGGTGGAGAGCAGCTGGCCTGGCTTTGACCCGGGCCACGCCCCCTTTCTCTCTGCTTTGCTGTCACTTATCTTCACTGCTCTGTCCAATAAAGCTGAAAAAGGCCCCGAATCAAAGAAATCTGCTGCAGCCTCTGAAATGTCTTCTGTTTCCTTCCCGACGGCTTTTTCACCGTCAGCCCATCAGACAGTCCAGCAGCATTTATGATGATGTCATGATGTTGAAGAGGCTGCTACGGTGGCCTCCCATGACCCCCAGCCTCATCACAGCTGAGATGCAGACATTTGAAAACATTCAGCAGACAACTGAATAACAGTCCAACACAACAGTCTGTGTGCAGACACACACTGACCTTTCATATAGTCAAACACAGCTGGTTGAGTCATTTCTCTGTGAGTCTAAAGTGAATCTAGTATTTGAAAGTCCACTTCCTGTATTTGTTGTTGAAGACTTCTTCAGCTTCTTCTCAAGGACATCAGCTGCTTGTTTGGCAGCAGAGGCAGTTAAGAAGCTTCCTGAAAAACACTGAACAGTGAGTTCACTGTGGCATATGACAGATTCAGCTTTCTGTGTGCAAACGTGTCTGTGTCGACCTTTCAAATGCTGTTGAATCCAAAACATCAGCGGCTCCTCGGCTGCTCACTTCATGCACTTCTGTCTGTGTGACAGTCCAATGACATCACAGCTGTTTCCAGCCCCAGTGTCTCAGGACTGGACACCTTTAAACATGTCGAGGATCAAACAGCGTCCAGCTAAACACACATGAAACTATCAGAGCTGACAATCATTCCAATAACATCTAATGGTTCATGTATGTAGACACAGGACTACAAGGAAATGGCTCTCAGCATCTGGCTGTGGGAACACATGAGTCCCTGTTTGTGTTCAGATTGTGTGCATGTTTTAGACGTGTGTCACATGTAGAAACACAACAATCCCACAATGACACACAGATGTGTTTGACACAGCTGTGCAGCTGTAAGTTGTTTCTAATGATTCATTGAAGCTCTTCTAACATTCTGGAGACGATCAGTACATGAATCTGTTCAACACGACAACAATTTGACTTCAGTGTGAACGTTTGCATTAAATAACCTTCTTCATCCAGCTGACAGCATCTTCATCCTATGATGTGAACAGTTCCTCCTGTTGATGACAAACCTCTGACAGGATCTGCTTGAGGAGCTTTTTCATGTGCAGCTCTCTGAGCTCAGGGCTGAGCTGCTGTTTCATCTTTAAGAGCTGCTGCCTCCTCGCCGGACTTGTTCTCCTCTTCTTCTCCTAATGACACCATTTCTGCTTCATATTAAATTCAATAAAGATGCTGACATGTATCTGTAGCAGCAACATCATTGAATCTGTAACAACTGGAGCCAAACCAGTGGCTCTGCTGGGATCACTGGTGAGCCAACACTTCCTTGTTGATGCAGATTTCAGGGCTTCCTTTTGCTCCTCCGTTATAACTGTTCTCTCTTCTCAACACATGATGACACAAAGGAATCAGCAGTGACAAAGATGATGCTGAAGAGAAGCACACACTTCACACATATAACAGAGCAGTGCAGTTACACACACCTCTGCTCGACATCAGGCCTCAAACAAAGACACAAAACACTAACTTGACTCTAAACAGAAGAAACGAGCAGCTGTTTCTGTTCTGAGCTTATTTATATTTGACACACATGCTTCTCTTTGTGCAAACACACATCGCACTATAAGGGTAACCTCGCACACAATGATTGGACAGCACAGTGATGATGCTGGGAGATCCTATACGCAGCAACACAGAAACACTGAGAACTTTAAACAATGATGGAAAGTGTTATAAATGACTTGTTGGCCTCTGATCTGTCACAAACAGCTGAAACGTGTCTCTCATGAGTCACATGAAGGTTTTTGACAGAAAGGACAAAAAGTAGCTGCAGTCAGTTTGTGTCATTTTTATATTTATTCATCTGGGAGAAAAATCTGAGGGACATTAAAATGTGTTTTCAACAGAGACAAGAACATGAATATAACAGAACAGGTAAATGAACATGTTTCAAGTAAACAGCTGGACTGATCAGGTCCAAACACAGAGTGATAAACTTGTCAAACAGCTGTCATATCTTTATATAGAAGCTCTTTATAAATGCTGCTCACTGCAGGCTGTTTACTAATAATGTCAAAGTGTTAGAAACACAGAAACATCAGAATGGTCTTTGTTCACAGAAACCTGTCTGGGATCCTTTGTTGTTCTTTTGATGCAGAGTTACATTATAAATATAAAGAGTTATTTCAGAGTCTCATCAGTTTTCCTGCATGTCTTTATTTAACACATCAGCAGGGCTGAAGCTCTCATGTTAAACACACACTGATCTATGGACACGTTCATGTGTTTCTAACAGAACCAGGCTGTTATCAGCCTGCACTAACATTATGTCACACACACTGAATGTAACAGTGACAGTTTACATCATCACACAATCAGCTGTGATTGTTTCACTGTCATCAAACGAGTCAACAGGAAGTAGAATCAATAGAAACCAATCATTTACTGACAGCATGTCTGATGGAAATAAGTGCAGATTATGTATGAAGTCTAACTGCACACAGTAACTGTGTTACAATAAGGACTTAACAGCGCCCTCTGCTGGAGTGTTTCAGTACTGCGTTAACTAGAATACACCACCTCCTCCTCACACCACCTGCTACAGCTCTACTCTTCTATGACTACAGTCATCCACAGCACTGATGTGAGGTCACATGGTTCATATGTAAGGAGCACAGCTGACCTCAGGTCAGTTTAATGACTGTGAGCAGCAGCTGTGTTATTGTCACTGTGACAGGGAGACACTCTCAGACACAGCGCTCATGTCAGCTTGTTCTCATGCAGGAGGATCAGGAGCTCCATGTTTGTCTTTCTGTTTGAATCATGATGTGTTTGTGCCATCAGAGTCTGTCATGAGTACTCAGGGTTTCACAGCAGCTCTTCTGGATGCTGACGAGGACTCCAACCTCATGTTTCACCTCTCTGAGCTTCTGATGTCTGTGAACACTCGTGTTTCTTCTCTGGGCTCATCTGGACAAAAACACCTTTCTGTGTTTGGCTGCAGCCTCATTCTGACTGACAGGAAGTGTGTTATCCATGAGCTGCACTTCTGTGAGGAAGTTTCCTGCTGTGTTTCCTGTCTGTGGACAAACACGAGTGTTCCAGCTGAGGACTTGGTTCCTTCCACCTGTCCATACAGGACATCACGCTGTCTGCAGCTCTGTAAATGCAGCTCCAGGTCCTTCCACGTGCTGCTCTGTATTTGTGCAGTTTGTAGTGTGTCCTGGGAAACGTAGCACACATGGTGTTCTTCTGCTGTTTCCTCCTTTCACTGAGTGTGAAACACTGACGCTGTGCTGTTGTTCACAGAGGGGAGCTGATTCTAGCTGCAGCTGGACTCTGTCATCTAACTGAATGTGTTGGTGCTGATCACGGGGCTCTGAGGGGGGAGCAGCAGGAGGACTCTGGATGCTGACGTCAGTGTATCTGTGGAAGCTCCCACAGCGTGTCTGTCATTCAATATTGTGCTGTATATTGTATCTATGCAAAGATGAACAGACTGTGTGTTCACTGGTCTCTGTGCTGCAGCTCTGATGTCATCATCACTCCCTCCTCCACCCTCAGCAGTCCCAGCATGCTGCTGTGGTGCACCCCACCCTCACTCTACACCTGAGCCACAGACCACACCCTCCACCTCAATATACACCACAGTTTTCTCTGCTGTGGAAATGAGATCAGGAGGAAATCATCATTATTATTATTTAATAAACGCTCACATTAATGTGGGCTTATTTGTTTCATATTAGAAACATTAGTTGAGTGTTTTTAGTATAAAATGGTCAAAGTCCCTCTTTTTGCTCCTCCCCTCACCTGTGGATGGGCGGTGCTGTTACCGTGGTGACAGCTTGGATGTGTTTCAGTCCTGCCTGGTTATCACTGCAGGAATCTTTCACATTTATTACAGGTAATAACTCTGATTTTTCTGTGTATTATGAACCAAATGTATCCTGATACACACAGAGATGGATGAGCAGAGGGTTTTTTTGCAGTTTATGTAGTTACTATGGACTTAATGCACACATATTATTAAAATTAAGGCTATAACAGTTGTATTGATGTATAGCAACTTGAAATGCTCCCACAAATGGCTCCACAGCATGTAAAAATATAACAAAAGCTCTGGCGGACTTGGTTCTGTGGTCAGTCTTAAAGGGTGAAGTTAAACTCTGTAATCTTCACTGTGTCACAGAGTTCAGTGAGTCCCGTTATTCACAGTATCAATCAGATCATCAGAGAACAGCTGATCAGCAATCAGTGGTGCCAACAGCGCCTCCTGTGGTGAGAGGATGCAATAATGCAATGTAGCATTTTTCCACTCAACACTTGCAGTCATGGAAACTGTCTGTTGGATCTGTGTGACGTTGCTTTCTTGGTTAGAGTTCCTCACAAATGTCCAGATGATTCTTCTAATGAGGCGTCGACCATGTTTGCAGCTCTTTGGAAGAAAACGTCGCCCTTTGCCATCCTTACTTTTCTTTGACTTCTTCAAATGCAGCTGAACTCCAGCTGGTATTTTCTTGGACTTTGCAGCTGTTTCTGGTCATCAGTTCATTCCTGCAAACCTCTGAAGCTGAACAACAATGATGCTGCATTGCTGGCTGATCCCAAAAGGTTGATTCTGTTCATCTGGACGTTTTCAGAAACGTTTGCTCACTGATCAGGTGACTTCTTCAGTCTCAGCTGACTGCAGCTTTACAAGCTTACAAACAGCACATTTGCACAATGACTGAAAGCAGCAGCACCTGATATATATGATACTAATATAATACATATACATATATAATCCATACTAATGATGAAGGAACTGAGCTCACAGTCCATTGTTCATTCAGTGAACTACTCAGTTTATTTTGGGCCTCAGAAATGCTCACTCTGTTTGTACATCACTGTCAGCAAGACTCATTCTGCTGTGTGGACAGGAACACATGTGACATCACTTCCTGTTTGTTTGTGACTGAAGAAGTTTACAAGGAATCATTTAGAAGAGTTTCAAACATCAACTGATTGAATCCATGAATCTGAAAACGTGTTTGTGAGTGAAAGAGACAGACATGTACAGACTGAACTATCTGTTCAACAGTCAGAGTGTTTCTGTAACAGGAGACACTCTTTACACTCCACTCAGCACAGGGACACTGAGGAACCAGACCAGACCATAAACCCAGGATAAAGAGTTTGAGTGAATGTGGTGTTGAAGGTGTGGAGGTGGATCAGAGTGTCAGAGGAGACTCTGTAGAAGGACAGAGTGCCAGCAGGACAGTCCACATACACTGCTGCTCTGTTAGAGACAGAGGAGGAGGAGGAGGAGGAGATGGATGAGTTTTGTATGTATCAGAATCAGAATCAGAATCAGAATACTTTATTGATCCCTGGGGGAAATTATTTTTTGTTACAGTGCTCCATTTTAAACCAACATTAAGACAAGACAGACAATACGCTAACTAAGAATGTATTGTGTGTAACACAATAATGTGTTTAATATGCAAAAGAAGAAGAAGAAGTAAACACATATGGGACAAATGGAGACCATTGCAGCTCATCCACTTTGTCACACAGTAACAGTATAACTGGAACACATTTGCAATTTAGATCCAATGTTTCTGAGAGAAAGAAAAACTGATAGAGATATATGCATGTGTTATTATATTTATGTGTCCCAGATAATTGTTTTTCATCTAGTCATGGGACACCCACCCCTTCCTCCCAAGTTAACTGCAGCCAAAGCGAGCTAGTGGGGGTATTTAGACACTCACAACCAGTGGGGTAAAAAGAGCAACCAAGAAAGTGGCAGCCTGCACGGCCACAGATGTGCTGGAGGAGCTAGAAGCTCTACCCATGGAGAAACTCCTGGAGAACCTTGCTAAGCCTAACAGGGGACAGGTACTTCTGCCCAACCTGGCAGCCACAAAGTGAACTCATTTAGGTAAAGATAACCACATGCACCTAACCAGCCTGCACCAGCCTGACATTTCTTCCTCCTAAGTAAAAACCAATGGATGGATTGAACTTAGAGTCTCAGCTCAGTTTTCTATTTTGACCACCTACACCCCAAGATACTCTTTTAAAAAGTGTTGTTTTCAGATCCCTTTGAAGTTCATAAAGGGCCTGTTCATTTTCATTCAGATGTTTTATTACATAAATGTTACTGTTTTCTTTTGATTTATGCTCCCACTACACTGCACCTCTACAAACAACAATGCCACGGACTGTCAGCTGCTTTTACATGCTGTGAACATGAGTAGGTTTGATCAGAGTTTCAATTATCAAAGAAAAGACAAACTGAGCAAAAAGAAGGAAAAAAAGACCAACTTCTTCCCAACTGACAAGAAAAATACTCGTCATGTTTTCATAATAAAGGATCAGGCTCCCCATTTATGACAGCTTGGACCAATAATGTATGTTACACTGATGCTACTGTAGAGACAGGGTCAACATCTCTATTTAAATATAATTAATATACAAAACACAATCAAAGTTATACATGAATTATTCATTATTTTTACTATTGATAAAATTCATGTATACTAATCAAAGTTATACATGAGTAACGACATTATTAATAATGATTAATAATAATAATTCTAATGCCAACATGATGACTGTTCATAGCTCCTGCTTTGAAATACTGAACTTAAACATTGACCTGATGAAAGATCACAATTCACAGTGGCCCACTGTCAGAATCATTCTGAATATAAACTCATCGAGTTAATCTGAACCTTTCTCAAATGTGCTGTGAATAAATGCTGCTGCAAGCCACTGTGGGAAAGCTGTGTTATTATCATGGAAACATCTGTGACACATTCACAGAGGACGAGGACACAAAGGGACGACACGCAGAGGCTGTGTTAAAGTCAAAAATCCAAATCTTTAGTCCTAAACAGGCAGTGGTTACAAACAGGAAGACGAGCAGTCCATTAAACAGTCTACAGGGTCAAACATACAGAGAATTCAAACAGCTATTAAAAACAAATAACTGGACACTGAAAAACTTCAGTGATGTGTGAGGCACCAAAGGGAAGCAGCTGAGTATATTCAATGAATTATCTTCAAATACAAAGACAGAAACTCCTACAGGCAGCATGCAAACTGAGCAGGATACACAAAGATCAGAGATTACAAAAGAAATCAGAAAAGATTTCAAACTTACTGAGAGCAAGGCCTCTGTTACAAATCTGTCTAATAGAAAAACATGCTGTACAGATACAATACGCTCAGTGTTCATGGTCATTTAAAAACTGGCTCTACCTGAACCACTTCAATATTTTATGAAGTCACTGAGTCGACCATTTCTACAGTTTGTTTCCTTCATTGCAGTTAGAGTGCGGCTGGTAAGGATGAAAACACACACAGAGCGTAAATTGTCTTTGTTAGTAACAAACGTCAGCAAAGAAAAGACAAAACACACAAACACTCTCATGATATTCATGAATCATTAGAAAGCATCCAAACATTCTGCTCGTGGACTTTTACAGTCTTATTTGCACTCGCTCATCTTCATAATCATCCTGATCAATACATGACAGGGGAGGCTTTGAGGTAGGCGGGGCTCTCTGCTGATGTCAGCATGAAAGGCAGGACCAGCGTCTGCCACATGTTGGTGAAACATCACAGTACACTGGCGTGGTTTCCTTTCCAGATGTTGGACGTTTGACACTTCAACGTTGAGGCCAACAAGAAGACACAGTTTTGGGTCGGGTTGCTGCAGGGTTTCTAACTGAGCAAAAGCAGAAGCACACAGACCAACAGGGATCAGATGCTGAGTGTTAGAGGAACATCTGTGCTGATCACTGAATGCTGCTGTGCTCTCTTGTTGAAGTTGGCTGGTGGGACAGTCTAATAGTGATATCCTGCCCATCGGAGGAACACTTTTAAAAACACATGCAATACTTTGTTTGTATTACAGTCACAGTTTATCTTATTTTTGTCCTTTAAAAGTGTTGCTGTACTATAAAGTCCTATAATTTGAGGCTAAAATGGCTCAGAGAGTCTCTCTCTCAGAGGATCTCCTTTGAAAGTGGAGACGGCTTTATCCGCTGATCCACGTCACTTTACCTGGATGTTTTCTTTGAAGCTGGATGAAGACTCCTCTCCCTCACTCCTGCTGCAGCTGTGTGGTCCAGTTGGCCTCTGAGGTCACAGTCAACATCTGTAGCAGAAGAGGGGAAATAAAAGTCCAGGTTACCAAAACTGGGAGCTTTTCCAAAATAGAGCGTAACTGGACTTTTTCAGCCTTACAGGCAGATAGTCGTCTGAAGCTGCAGCTTTTTCTTTTTAGCTTTTTCCAATCTCTGCTCTCGGCTTTCTTTGAGAACATGTCTGCTTTCTTGGCATGGGTCTGTCTGCTGTTGGTGAAGAGACTAAATCCACATACTCGCTACTAAGATCTCCTCAAGTAGTCTCAACCAGATTACAGTTTAAGAGTAAATGTCTCCTGAGAGTTTCACCTTGGGGAGATGCTGTCTTGCTAACATGCAATCATGAGCATTAATCTATGAGGTGAAAAAGTCATTTTAAAAGCTCCAGCCACAAGTTTTATTTCATCTGTGTTTTGGTCAGAGTCCCATCAGACCTCCAGAATGGTGTCAGAGTGTTTTCTATCCACGTGATGAGCACAGGCCTCAGGTCCAGACCTCCAGGGGCACCATAGCCTCTTTGGAGCTAATAGGTGCAAGAAGGTTTTGTTGGGATAGGAACTGAAGAGGAAACTGACGAGGAAGGCAAGGATCTTCTTCAGCTCCTCCGAGCCGGGACCTCTTTGTGTAGGCCAGCATTGGCCAGGTAGCCCTCCAGCATCGCTGGATGGCCGACAGTGGAAAACCTGGAGGAGTAGGAGAGAAACAGCAGCTTGGAGCATGTCTTTATACTGTTTAGTTTTTAGAGCCACAGACTTTCTTTTAATGTCATTGTTCAGGATCTATGACTGATTATGTATTTATTGTATTCCTCCATGACTGTGTGACAGCAAGTGGAAAAAACCAGCTTCACCTTTGTTGATATGCTTGTAATTTTAATATTGATTAAATGGCCCATGAAATAATAGAAAGCTCATATATGAAAATGTATTTTAAGAAGTAAAATGTTAATCTGAGTACAAAGGAGTACACTCACCTTCTGGTAGATGGAGGTGTAGCGAGCGCTGGTGAACATCCAGGCCTCCTCGTAGAACTGATCACTGATTGGATCCAAAACATCGATGGAGGATCTGTGTAAGCGCTGAGGATCGTCCTGATGGACAGAACAGAAGGAGAGTGAGACAAGTGAAGATATACTAAACAACACTGTGACATGAACTGAGCCACACACAGTTTGATTCACAGGTGATTGACACATTATTTGACCACGAGCAATCTTTTCTGGTTTGACGCCGTCTTTGTAGCCAGAAACCAGCTCTCTCCTCGGCTTCCTCCACTACACGCTTCCCCCACGCCAGTCTCCTCCGTCACTATAAAGGGGAGAGTCATGAGCTCCATCACCCTCACCTGTGCCGTCCAACGTCCCGCCACCAGCCTCCACTGCAGCAGGCCAGAGACCACACCCCTGCCACAATAAGTAAAAGTACATCCTTGCTGTACCCTTAATGCTAAATGTGCTAAATTAACCGCTGCCTTTGCCCCTTTGGGATTATTCTTATGTCACTGGGATGTTGACCTTTGACCTTCACATTAGAGACATGGGCAGACATAATTAGTGTATGAATTTTAAAGTAACAGGTAATAAAGAGAGTGCAGCAAATGTAGTCAGGTTTATTACTCTGTATCACACATGAGTGCCCGAGGGAGGCGGGGCTGACTGGGGAGACACAGGAAACAGAGAGACAGGGCTGACTCGACATGAAACGATGAAACGTGGGACACGGGAACAGAAACTAAACACAGGCTGAAATGAACACTGAGGGAGGGAGAACTAAGATTACTGAGAGCCTGATAAATAAGAAGAACAAAAACCAAGAAAAACAAGAGCCAAAGAAAACCAAAAACACAAAGCATTGGGCCAGGACCCACTGCTGTGACATTTATATGTGATAAAAACATTAAAAACTGCTCAGATGTTGAAATCTTTCTACGTATACTTTAGGTTCAGCTCTCCAGCCTGGCATTTGGTTAAGCATGATTCAAACATTTGATTTTGTTTAACTGGTTTTAATTATAGTTACTTTTTGTGAACATTTGTTGCAGCATTTAAAAATACATCATTTATTTTCAAACTTTTATTTGATTTAGAGCATCATATTTGACCAACGTAAATGTTTTAATTTCATATAAAATAACTGAAACAGTGAACTAAATATCTGAAATCTTTCCTTCCTTAAAAGTTATAATCCTACTTAAGTTATAGTGCAAACGCTTAAGCAACAAATATACTTGATGCTAATTAATTAATATTTCCCTTTGATGTTGCAACTATGCGGTCACTTCTGTCTTTAAACAAAATAATATTTTCCAGTTACAGAAATCATAAAGTCCAAACTAAAGTGCTACTGTTGCTATATGCATTTTATATAAATCATGGATGATGGTCCTGACATGAAGGAAGAGAAAGTTACAGGTTGCATCCTTTGACTTTGTCTCCGTGCCTTTGGGCGATTTTCAGAAGGACAGATGTTTCTGTTCAATTCTTAAATCAATTTTTTCAAACACAAACACTATTTTAAAGCTTCTAGAGAGTAAAATATTCATGATAATTATAATAACAATAATAAAAACAAAAGCTCTCAGATCCATCAAACCAAGCAGCAGAAAGAACAATAACTGAAGAGAAAACTTTAACCTTGTAGACTTCATTATGTTCCAGCTGCTCTACAGACGCTGTGACCTCGAACTTAAGCAGGTCGTAACGTATGTGCAGCTCAATAACTTCATAATCAGACCCTGTGGTATTTAGGCAGCAGAACAACTAAGAATAACAACTACAAATAATGTTTTTAGGTTTCTGTTGTACTGCAAGGTTCTGTACAGGAGAACCAAACCAAGAGCAAATATTACGTCTCATTTACACCTGAGCACGAAGAGCCATCAACATTTAGCAAATTGAATCATCTTTGTTTAGATGCAAGAAGAATCATATAGAAATGAAAAAGTAGAAATAGAAATCCAGAGCAAAGATATCCTCTAATTCAGCGTAGCACATGTGCAGCTGCTGCGATTCACGTAAGCATTCGGCTCGTCGCTGTTGCAGATTTTTCTCTCGCTGTTCTGGCTCACAGCGCTGCAAACACAAAAATAAATATCCCCAAAGCTGTGAAAGGCAGCTAATTAGTAAGAGTATTGTTACTCTCCGCAGGAGTCGTCCAGCAGTAGAAATCAGTCCAATAACAAGGTGTGTAACATCTAGCAGGGTGACAGAAAAACCCAGGGTAACTTCTAAGGACCTCAACGTCTCTCTCACATTGTGTTTTTTAAACATGCTTCCATTTGTCACTTCAGTCTTTACTCTGAAATACAGGAAGAGAAATCATGGCTGAAACAATTTCTCATGAAACCAGGGGTGTGGTCCAACAGTCAGTTTGGTGAGGAAGGTTCCTAACTGAGAGAAGTGACCCAGAAGTATCTGTGTAGCAGCCACAATGAATCCAGATCATGAGCTTTATTAACTGATCAAAGTCTCTTCTTTCATCTTCTGTATCATTCAGTTTGCATTGGTAATGCCCATTATTGTAATGCTTTTTTCAGACGAGCAAAACTTTATTTCACTTTGGGTTAGCTGGGATAAGTGATGGATGGAGGGAATTTTACTTCAGCCACAGAAATCCTAAACAGGAAGGAGGAGCAGAGTTACAGTGGATCACTATCCAGCAGGGAAACAAGGTTTATTTCAATTTCTTGGCCATGAGTGAGATTTACAGAGTGGGCAAATTAGGGAGACGACACCATCAGATCCCGAGCCCTCCATGTGTTAATCAAGAGACGGCTGCTGTGCTACAACCATAAATAATGAATAAATTAGGAGCTAAAGCTGAAAGGACAGTTTATTTGTACCATCAGTGAAGATATTTTACATTTGAATTTTTTATTTAACATTTGCAAGATTCAATAACATAAAGAACCTGAACAAGAAAACATTTATGTGGATCAAAATACATTAAAACAAAAACTTTATAATAATAAACTTTATAATGTTGAAACTTTTCAACCAACTGATGAAAACAAAGCTAACCACTTGACATGAACACTACAGTAGGACAGTTTTGAAAGCTTAAAATGGAACTAGGGGAAGAGTTTGATTCACAGCTGCCTCATCAGATTTTTACAGGAGATTCTATCTGAACTCTGTGGAGCCTGATCTCAAGCTTTTTGAGTCTGACACAGAAACCAGAGGATCTTTCTGTGTCTTCAGATTCACTGTGATCCAGTGATGGGAGTGATTTCAGCCCTGAGTGATCGCGCTGATGTTTGCACAGAGCAGACAATGAGGTGAATGTTTGGGCACATTGGTAACAGTGAAACAGTTTATTAGTAACGTGGGATCGTTTGTGTGCAGAGTATGAACTGAGATTCCTGAAGCTCTTGTCACACTGGTCACAGCTGTAGTTTCCTTCCATGTGTGTACGTTCATGAAGGTTACGACTATGTGACTGTGAGAAGCTTCTCTCACAGTGTCTGCACTTGTGTGGTTTCTCTCCTGTGTGGACTCGTTTGTGTGATTTAAGCTTCCATGCAGTGGTGAAGGATGACCCACACTGATCACAGAGGTGCTTTTTAACCCCACTGTGAATCAGTTCATGTCGTTTTAAGTGATGTGATGTGGTGAAGCTTCTCCCACATTCTTTGCAGTATTTCAGTTTGTCTCCAGTGTGTCTACGTTGATGTGTTTTAAGGGCAGCTTGCCGACTGAAAGTTTTTCCACAGAGGTCACAATGAAAGTCTTTCCCACCACCACAGTGATGACAGGGTTGAGAACTGGATCCATCTGTGTCGCTCTGCTTCTAAACAAAGACACAAAGACAGTGTAAGTCAGTCCTTCAACATTTGTATCCTGAACGTCGCCTGAAATAAAGAGCATCTCTGCAGACGTCCAACTACATTTGACTGTTTCAGTTAACACACTCAGTTTACTGGGCTGCAATAACTACAATACTACCACCATAATACTACAGTAATACTAAAATCATAACTGAAAGGAAAATCTGAATAATCACTCAGAGCTGCTTTTCCATGCAGTAGAATTGCTAACATGCTAACACAGTTTAATGAGCAGAGTTGTTCCAAACAGTCAGGCTAAAATGACAAGATAACAATATAAATACATACCTCACAGTAGCTGCACTTGTAGAGTCTCTTTCTGGTGTGGATCTGTTGGTGTCGTCTCAGGTGACGTGGAGATTTAAAAGTCTTCTCACACAGGTCACATTGATAAGGTCTCTCCTCAGTGTGGGTAAACATGTGTCGTTGTAAGTCTGTGTGAGTTATAAACTCTTTGCCACACTGTTCACAGCAGTACACATCATGTCTGTTGTGAATGCGTAGGTGTGTATTTCGGCTCCCTCTCTGGCTGAAAGTTTTTCCACAGATGTCACAGCTGTATGCCTTAATTCCAGAGTGGGTAACTAGATGCCTCTGTAAGTGGCTACTGTGAGTAAAAGCTCTGCCACACTGATCACAGCTGTATGGCTTAATTCCAGAGTGGGTAACTAGATGACTCTGTAAGTGGCTACTTTGAGTAAAAGCTCTGCCACACTGATCACAGCTGTACGCTTTAACTCCACTGTGGATGAGTTGGTGTGTTTTTAGGGAACCCTTCAAGGAAAAAGACTTTCCACACAAGTCACAGCTGAACGGTCTCTCTCCAGTGTGGATGACCTGATGCTGTTTTAGTGAAGCCCTCACAGTAAAACCCTTCCCACACTCGTCACAGGTGTGTTTCTTCTCTCCCTTTCTTCTGTGAGGTTTGTCGGCCTCCTGAGAGCGCTGACTTCTGGCTCCATGTTGGTCCTGCAGTGACACAGATACAAACAGAGGCAGTGAGTGAAATGCAGTCGTGGAACAAACTCAACCTTCAAACTCCATTAACACTAGTTTTAAACCTGAAGGTGGAGCGTGGCACCAAACACCTTAAAGGTCTCTTATCCCCACCTGCTGGTAGTTCTAACACATTACATCCAACCTGCTGTTAGAGATAATTCATGACTGTTCAAACACTAAAATCATGCACACACACACACACACACACACACACACACACACACACACTTACTTTTATAATTTAGATTATTTTGTTGTTTCCTATTACATATTTCTATAATTTGTATAGATTTATACAGAATTATTCAGTGATAATAAATCCTATGTTTGTTTATTCTAAAGGAACCCCGTTAGCTTCCACAACAGATGTTGCTCGTCTTCCGTCAAATACTCACATAAAATATTACACAATAAAGTGGATTCAAGATATCCACATAATTTCACTCTTACATCCACAGTGAGGTTTCACAATTGTTCAAATATAAGCAATCAATAATAACAATATCAATAACATTGAGGCACATTACACAAATTTCAAAAACAAATCATGTCTTACAATATTTACAACAACTAAAAGCTCTGTAAATCGGCTTTTAAGTGTTCATTGAAGTTTTGAATAATTCTCTAATTTTTTAAGGCAACTTATTCCACTTAAAAGTTGCTCTAAATATAACAGTTTTACAAAACGTTACTTTTAACTCGAGCATTTACTAAATTGCAGCTTGTTGAAAACTGTGTAATATGATGATGTATTTCATCTGGATACTGCAGCTGAGCAGAATAAATGTGGTGTGTTTAACAGAATTGCTTTCTTTAGAACTACAAGTAAGCCATAGAATATTTTAGCCTGTACAGGAAGCCAAGAAAGGTTATTATGCATTTTATCAATATTAGTATAGTATGAACATCTTCACACTAATCTGGACGCCTTATTCTGGACTAACTGAAGTCTGTTAAGATCTGTCTTATTAGCTGCTGACCAAATGATTGAACAATACTCCAGATGAGACATTACTAGTGCATTAATGACATCTTTCATAATGAAGAAGTGATACACAAAGAGCATTTCATAGCCATAGCTATGCCTTGTCGGCAGAGTTATGTGACATTAGTGATGTTTGTACTTTCAGCGTTAACTTGGTTTTAAAGCCTTTAAAATATACGCCGTTCAATAGTCGACCTTCATCTGACAGAGAATGTGATGATTTTGTGGATAATTAAAGTCAGTCATATATCCACAAACACAACAAGCTGAAAGTCAGTGATGCTGCTCGGTTTGCAGTCCTGAACATCACGGCACAAGCAGGATCCACTGCACTGTTAATGTTAGCTGTGTTATATTGCTGCCTCTGTTCGCTGGTGTCGAGCCAAACGCACTTTAACGTGTGTTTGAACGAGCTGACGGTTCACTCGTTAAGCTGAAAGAAAGATGCTTTAATCACAGCAGTCACACATGTGTCCACTGCACCATCTGGAACTCTTCTTGTTTACACTCGTAATAACACAAACACTAAATCCTGCTTCTCTGGTGCTGTTGTGTAGCAGTGTGTACACCTGAGACTGTCACCTGTCTGTCTGTCCTGCACTCTCTCTCTGTTTCTTTCTCTCTGATTGTGGAATAAAAGTATGAACATGTGTTTATAAGTTACACTTGTGTTTGAATCCTGCAGCTTATCACACATTTGATTTCCATGTGTGACGACTGCAAGTGTCCAGAGTGAGGACAGACTGAAGGAGCCACTGCTGCACATCATCTGTGAGGCTTTGCAGCCCTGATGATCCACCAGGACAAACTCAGCAGTGTGTGAGGAAGAGGAGGAGGAAGAGCCAGCAGCAGCTGACAGATGGAGAGAATAGACAGACTGTTCCCTGTTTGTGAAGGACTGCTAGGAAAGTTTAACATAACTGTCTGTGCTGAATCAGTCTTATTAGGTAATGTTCAAATAATGTGATCATCCCAGTGTTTTCAGTGTGGGAGAAAGTACTCAGGGCCTTCAAGTTACACACTATGAAAGGCAGCAATAAGTTTAATGTTCAGAAACCTAAAGTCTGTATCAGCAGCAGGATGGAGCTAAAAATAAATGTTTGTTTCAGTTCTATGAAGCTTTGAGTATTTTGGATCAGTAGCTGCTGTGTTTGTTGCATCATATTGCTGTAATTGTTTATATGCTTTATATATTCTGAGCTAAGTTGATCTATAGTGTTACATGATACACTCTCAGAAATACGAGAGAGAACAAGGAGAGAGAAGAGAGAAGAACATTTTTGGTCTTTAAATATTTGGTCTATAGGAACATACTGGCGTTTAAAAGTCCAGAAATGCCCCTTTAAAGGTTCAATCTGAAATAAAGTACAAATCTGTATTATAAAATCTTAAGCAGCAACTTCTCCAGGTTCCAATATTTATGCAATTCTCAAACCTTTTGGCCACGACTGTATAACCTCTTCTGAAGTTTAGTGGATATTATACATGGTTATGCTCAGGATGTGTCGGCCAGTTTCCACTGGAAACGCCTTTTGGTTAAACTGTCAGCGAGGAATTTGCATTTGCACTGTTACATTTTTATATAACTTTAATGCACATAAACAACAGCTGCTTGTTTCAGTGAAAATACATTGATGGGTTTTTAATAAAGTTGTGCAGCTGTAAAGTATTTTGTCTGCTGTCAATTCTATCGTCAGCTACATCGTTATGGCAAATGTTCAAATGTATATGGTGATAAATATCTTTGGTCATATGGTCCTGCTCTGTCTGTCACCTTCTGTGTTGAGCTCATTGTTTCCTCTGTAGTGGCTGAGCTGAGTCCAAGTAGCTGAAAATGTTCCTCTGCTGCTCCGTCAGACTCTCCTCCTCCTGCTGATCAGCTGGGACACAAAACAGATCTTTGTTAGGCTCCACACTGCACTGAAGAGTCAAAGTGTCTCATATGTTCATCTGACAAGTAAAAGAACACATTTTTGTTTCCCGAGGTGGGCAACTTGTTGGAAACAAACACAAAAGCTTTGAGCACTGATACCTGCCATTGCTGCCATTGAAAGACGCAACGCCAGCAATGTGGATTGTCAAGACTCAAACCAATCATCAAGCAAAGACAACAGGGATCATTTGTTTCTCTTTATTTAGCATTCACAGCATTTGTAGTTGCCTTCTGTGCAGGGGAAGTCCACGCACACTGTGTGGTACCGCCATCCGCAGAAGGTGCATTCAACCTCTGTAAGAGAAACGAGATTGTCTGAGACTGAAATGATATTCACTAAAGAAGTGGTGATTTGTAAAACTTCACATTTTGATCCGGGACGTACTCTGCATGAAAACAAGCGCTCACTCTTCCTGCTCAACAAATGACAAGGGCGGAGCCTTATACCACGTGATACAGAAGCTGTGCCGTGTGATGCTAAAATTAGCAGGGAAACAACAACGGAGAGCACGTCAGGGACTGTGCAAAACGAGGGATTTAGGAAAAGGAAGAGAGAGAGCAAGCAAGAGAGAGAAATAAAAGAGCAAGAGAGAGAGATGGAAGAGCAGGAGAGAGAGATGGAAGAGCAAGAGAGAGAGATTGAAGAGCAAGAGAGAGAGAGCCAGGGCATCGATTATGGTTAGTTTGAGTCTTGACAATCCACATTGCTGGCATCTTTCAATATGTTTGAATGCACCAGTGTAAGTGCAGCCACTCAGACTCAATGTGTTCATAGAAACAGGTGCACATGTGTCACGAGTTCATCCAGCAGTAGCTATGGCACTTGGCCACAGGGGGCAGCAGTGGACTGACCTGCATTTGAGACTGCTCCAGCTGCTCTGTGACAGTCAGTAGATCTGCTACAAATTGCAGATCATATGCAAGTTTTGGAAATGACATTATAAATATTCCTAACTTAGCCACGGCAGCCATGTTGATGCATTACCTATATTGGCTGAAAATGTTCATTTGCAGAGAAAAGACACAGGCAGACTGTGCTTACAGGACAACAACAACAACAATCTTTATTTATAGAGCACATTTAAAAACCAACGGCATGCCAAAGTGCTTAACATAGAACAAATTAACACAAGTATAATCAGAGTCATAAAAATAAAAGTGTAGAATTATGTTCACAGGAAAAAGCCACCAATAGAAAAAATATAACTATAGCACATAGCTATAGCACAATATAACTGTGCCATCAACACACAATGGGGATAAGACATACACAGTGCAAATAAAAAGCAAGATAGGAAAATTAGTAAAATAAATCACTGCAGACAAGGCCAGCATTTAACCGGTAGAAAACGCAAGATTAAACAAATACGTTTTAAGCCGTGATTTAAAAGATTGAATAGAGTCAGACGCCCGAATGCCAATGGGAAGGTTGTTCCACAACTCTGGTGCGGCCAGGGCAAACGCTCGATCACCTCTAGACTTCAGCCGAGATCTAGGCCGCACCAACAGTAACTGTGAGGATGATCTTAAAGCCCTAGCAGGACATATAAGCTTAAGAGTTCCTTAAGATAGCTCGGTGCTGTGTTATTAGTGATTTTAAAAGTAAACAGCAGAATTTTAAATTGGATACGGTATTTCACAGGCAACCAGTGCAAATCAGCTAGGACGGGAGTAATGTGGGCAAACTTCTTAGTTTTGGTTAGAATGCCTGCAGCAGCATTTTGGACTGTCTGTAATCTATGGAGGAGGGAGAGTGGAGTCCAAAATAGAGTGAATTGCAGTAATCCAGCCTCGAAGTTACAAAGGCATGGATGAGTTTTTCCAGGTCTTTATGCGGGATGTACTGCCTGGCCTTAGAAATAAGGCGGAGTTGGTATAAACTGGATCTAACAACAGCAGACACTTGTCTATCAAGTTTAAATGAGCTGTCAAGTAACACGCCCAAATTCCTAACAGTGTCGGAAAAGGAGCTAGTGAGAAAACCAAAAGCATCACGAAGTTTGGCACGAAGGACGTCACTGCCAAAGACCACAATTTCAGTTTTCTTATCATTAAGGATAAGAGTATTTGCCAGGAGCCATTGCCTGACCTCACACATGCACTCTCGAAAACTATTCAAGGACAAAGCTAGGTCATCATTTAACTCAAAGTAGATCTGAATGTCATCAGCATAATAATGAAAAGCGATGTGATATTTCTCAAAGATAGCGCTTAATGGAAGCATGTACAATGAGAACAGAGTAGGGCCTAACA
The DNA here is from genome assembly GCF_041146795.1 of Maylandia zebra. Classification (NCBI taxonomy): domain Eukaryota; kingdom Metazoa; phylum Chordata; class Actinopteri; order Cichliformes; family Cichlidae; genus Maylandia; species Maylandia zebra. The sequence continues at coordinate 10,444,248 of NC_135168.1, read as the reverse complement.
CAGATCCCTGAGGGACACCACAACAGACAGGTACAGCGAAGGAAGAGGAAGTGGCCAAGTGAACCGAGGAGAGCCGATTGGACAAGTATGATTTAAACCAATCCAAGGCAACACCCTTGATGCCTACAGCGTGCTCAAGTCTCGCCAATAGGATTTTATGATCAACCATATCGAAAGCCGACGATAAATCCAATAGCACTAGGACCGAGGAGCGCCCATTATCAGCCATTAGTAGAAGGTCATTGAGAACTCGGAGCAGCGCTGACTCAGTGCTATGATGTGGTTTGAAGGCCGATTGGAATTTATCATTAATGCTATTCTCATCCAGGTAGGCCTGGAGTTGAAGCAACACTATCTTCTCAAGAATTTTGGCCAAGAACGGAAGCTTGGAAATCGGCCTATAGTTCGCATAATCATTATAATCGAGGTTCCTTTTTTTAAGAAGAGGCTGAATTATAGCATGTTTAAAGGCTGATGGTACGCAACCAGAGAGCAAAGAAGAGTTCAAAAGGGACAATATACTAGGTCCAATTGCACTAAAACAGTCCTTAACTATACGAGATGGAAGAACATCATATACGAGATTAGTATTGTTCAGTTGTTCAACCAGACGCTTAAGAGTAGGGAGTGAAACGGGTTCAAACTGATAGAAGAGGAACAGTCAGGGGTAAACGCAGGGCCTGTCAAGGAAGAGCAGATTTAAGAGATGAGACTTTATCTAAAAAATAATTTAAAAATTGTTCGCAAAGAACCGTGGAGCACGGCAGCGGCATAGTGGGGCAGGGGTTGACCACAGAGTTAAAAATTTTAAATAAAATTCGAGGATTGTTACCATTGGTAGAGATAATTTTTGAAAGAAAAGCTGCTTTAGCCATTTTGGCAGCAGTTTGAAACTTCAAGCGACTAGTACGTAGGATGTCGTAAGATGCCTGGAGTTTATCTTTCCTCCACCTTCTCTCATCCCGCCGACACGCACGTCGTAGAGCGCGAACAGAGTCACTTAACCAACATTGTGAGTAAGTTCTGGGGCGCTTCATTTTAATAGGTGCCACAGTGTCGAGGATGGAGGAACATGTAGTTAACAGGGTATTGGCAAAATTCTCAACCATATGAGGGGTAAGACAATCTGACGTAATAGATGCAGAATACACAAAAGAAGCAGAGAATTTCACCACAGTATCAGCATTAACAGTACGCACATCACATAATAACGTTACATGTTATTATGTGATGTTACTGAAATCATCATGAATAACAGGAGTGGTGATTCCTGTAACTTTGTGTATATAATTTGGCATTTCTTACTGATGTAGGCCAAAAATAAATACATAAACTGAGCACCTGATGGCTTTGAACTTTTGTTGTCCATCTTCCATTGGTTTGAATTTTGCGCTCCAGTACAAACACAAATCCCCCAACCCGAGGATCAGCACAATTAACCTAACAGACCTACACCTTAGTTCACAGATTCACTTTGTCTAAGGTTGATTTCTGGGATTTCACACAACCCAGGATTCAGATCGTGAATCCATGATGGGCTTGGATTTACATCATTATAAATGAAATGTGCTCTACTTGGAAGCAGCCGGCCCCGCCCCTTTTGACGGGTTGTGTGAGACTTTAAATCATCAAACTGTAAATTATAAATTTAAATTGTTATTGATCCTTTACCCCGAGTCCTAAAGTGTAGATTTATTTTCTTACTCTTCTTATATTTATTGTTTGTTTACTCGCACCGCTGTAACTGCAGCCTCGTCGTCTCGTCTCTCTATATGCTGGACTGTCTGTAGCGGAGATGACAATAAAGTTTACTTTGACTTCAGCAGCGCGCAGGCGCACCGAGGGCTCTCGCGCTCACTTTATATAATTTAGAAAAAACATCGGTGCAGATTATAAGTCTGTATCATAATATCTGTTTGTTGTGTTGTTTTTATTTTGTTTTGCGAGTTGGTTATTAGATGCCGCTCCAGCCAGCCAGAGACTCCCCGCCGTAATAAACTACGTATTCTCTTATTGCTGTTACCAAGTTCCTGTGAAAAGCAGATTTTTCCCACTGCTGACTCAGCTGGATCAGGGAGAGTGACTGAGGCAGATATTGAGCTGTCAGTGTTTTTATATAACATTAAAGTCCCTGAGGGTATGGCACCAAGCACCATTGAGAATTCCCCAACACTGTTTGACAAGTTTGACGAGCATCTTGACTTTTGGTCTTTGGATATTAACAGTCCTGGATATGTGACTTCTTGTTTAACAGAAATGTTACAGAGAGCATTTGCAGTGCAGCCTTTAATTGCTAGTAATTCACATTTTTTTTAGATTTCGACATAAAGCAGATGCCTCAGAGAAATCACTAATAACACTAAGGGCTGGACGGATTTGATTTGCATTCTTCAAGAAGAGTGTGGTGTCATCAGCTAGCTGGCTGATGATGAGCTCCTTATCAGCTGTGCTGATTCCTTGTATAACAGGTCAAATCTCGGGGTGGAGTCTTAATCGTTTTAATTGAGCTATTGCCATTCGTGTACAAGGTTTTGATAGCTTTACAGAAAAATGCCAAATTTTTCCAAAGAGTGGAAAATAAATTGATGTTCAATTGTATCAAAAGCCTTTTAAAAATCCAGGAAGAGAATGAAGCTATAGTCAGATACCAAATCAGAGTAATCAAGTAGATCTAAAACCAGTCTCATGTTCTTAGAAAGGTGTCTGTTTCTCATAAAGCCTGATTGTGTCTCATCGATAATTGTGTCCAAGAACTCTTTCATTCTGTTAGCAAGTACTAAAGCCATAATCTCATAGTCATCATTGAGCAGACAGATGGGTCTCCAATTATCAATAAGAAGTAAGTCTTTGTTTGGCTTTGGAATAAGTGTTATGAGACCCTGAGTAAGAGTAGGAGGGAGGATGTTATTCTCTACACTTCCTATGAAAAGCTGCAGTAAGAACGGAGCCAGGAGATTAGAAAATGATTCATAAAACTCTGCAGTTAAACCATCTGTGCCGGGAGATTTGTTGGCCTTAAGTGCAGGAATAGGATTACAAACGTCCTCCACAGTCAGAGGGCTGTCACAGTGACTTCTATCTTCCACAACAATAGTTTTTAGGTTTTTAATATTATTGAGAAACAGCATTGAGACATATATATATATATTCTACTTTTCTAAATGATTGACTATTTCAATGGAGAACCTAAATGACACGGACCCGTGTTTGTTATTACATATCTCTATTTTGAATGTGACAAGTCTATCATTGCCTGTTATTCATAGGTATTAACAGAGTTTTTGGCCTTTTTTTCCTCTGTAACAGTTAATTGACTCTTTACAGTGGCCTGCTATGGTTAATAATAACATGTTCAGTCATGAGTGAAATCAAAGCTTTTCTTCACTTTAGCATTTAACATTCCCAACAATATAATGTGATACCTTAATTAAAACACAGCTAATAAAACACAATTTTCTTAATGCAAACATCAGTGACTCAACATTAGCAACCAAAGGGTTCAGTCTGCAGCTCACACTCATGTGAAGCTACAGCCTCCCCCTTTAGTCTCTGTCATCCTTCTGCTCCTGCACAAACAAAGCAAGACAAAACCTCCACCCTTCTTCTACAGGCTGGGTGAATTGTTGTGGACATTCACTAATCCTAAAGTCGGCACCGTTTTTGTCTCAGTATCAAGTCAGTTAAACTTTTAGTCGTCAGTCCATCACAGTCCAGTCACATGCATACATCCACACACATTCATACCAGATATTGCTGATAATGGAGTCTCACGCGCAGCCTATTCGAGCCTCCATCACCAGCAAGATGACGTCATCATTTTAAAGGAAAACAGCTCCTTGTTTTTGGACTGGATTGACTCGCTGCAATCCTTTTAGGCTCAGGACTTCTCATGTGATCAATGTCACATATAAGTGAATTTCTCCCAAGCCCATTATAATCATGGAGAAAAACACTTTGCCACTGTTTCCAGTAAGAATATTTTATAGCGCTTTAAAGTTCAATCTCTCAGGTCTGGATTAAAGAGCTGATTTGTTAAATCGGGAACTCACAAAATACTAAAATATCACCACCGGTGGATCACACCTCTCAGATGTTCTTATCTCAGTGCACTGTAACAAAAGCACAAACAAACGCAACCAATAAAATACTAATAAAGTAACAAATACTGGGGCCCATTGCAAACATGTCCAAGCATAAAACCATCTTTCTCTCTCTTAGAGAAAGAAAACAATCCAAACCTCACTGATAAAATCAACCTAGTGTCAAGCAAAACCCAAAAATCAACCAAAACTTCACCAGAAAGTTTTCCTCCCTCCCGGGACAATATTGTGCAGGAATACAGGCACCGTAACTCCTTTTGCACTGACAAAAACATGTTGGATTTACATGATTCAATAGTGGACACTGGTTGCACACAAAGGTTTTGCTTTGGCAGAAACTTAAACAACTGAGTTAAATCAACACAACCTTTTCATATTCAGTAAACCTGCATGTTGTGTTCATAAAACACGATTGAAACATGTTCAGATGGAGTAAGTTGAGCTCCTGGAACATTTTAATCCTTCAATTGAAATTGAATGGGTCTACAACAACTACCATCCTCCTATCTCTATCCTGGTTGCAGCAGGGCTGGGAAATAACCCTGAAGTGATAGGTTACCAGGCAGGGTACACCCTGGACAGCTCACCAGTCTATCAGATAGAAACACACAGCCGTTTACATTCATGGATAATTTAGCCCAGGACCTTCTTACTGTGGAGCAACAGCACTAACCAGCATGCCAACAATGGAGGAAATACAGGAAAGCTATGATTTCCTGTATTTGAGGCAGAATTCTTTTGTTCTTGCCCTTGACAGGTTAATCCACAATAAATAGCAACAGCATGCATGTGGTGTGTGTGTCGTTGTCTGCCTCTTATAACTCCAGTGATTTTCCTGTAGTTTGAAATCTTATGCGGTGTTGACACAATAATTTGTTGTAAACCAGGAAATTCCCAACTGTGGTAGAAAGCACAGCTTAGCCTTAGCAAATGTTCAAAGAAAAGTCGTCACTTCCTGATTTCTGCTTCACTGATAAATATTGTCACACTGGGGTTTTTGCAAATGATATCAGTGAGCACTGTGTGGCAGCTGGAGTCAGACAACTGAAGCTCCCACAATCAAGACCACAAACAGCTTTCAAAGGAGATTTGAAGCTTTTCTGGCAGCAAGCTTCATGATTTATGGGACTGGAACTGGAACAGAAACTACCTGATCACCAATGGTGAGCTGGCATGGAATTATTTTTATGACATTTTATCAAAGTTATAAATAAGCATGCCCATTAACACATAGTGAGTGAGCATGTTGTCTTCCCACGCAGTGAACAGCGGATGCTAATGTTTTTGTCACTTTTTACAGAGTCAAACTCAAAGTAAGGTCAGTGCTTCCACGCTTTAAACGCTGCACGCTCACACTCTCTCCACACTCGATAGATTATCCATTGTTCATCTGCACACAGCTGCGGTTTTAGTAACGCAGTAACGCAGCGTGCTTACGGGAAAGTAACAGTAATCTAATTACCTTTTTTGCAATAGTAATCCCTCACTTTACTCGTTTCTTGAAAAAAGTAATCGGATTACTGCCCATCTCTGGTTGGAGCTGTGCACTTGTGGGTTCAACCTTGTGTACACGTTTATCTTTGCTGTGTGTACTTGTACCTCTGAGTGGAAGCTGAACTCTTGAGTTCGAGTATCGAAGCATCAGCTGTGACGTTAAAGTCCAAACAGCTCGTTCATTTGACGTGCAAATGAACGAAGGTAACGCCGTTTTCATGTGGATGTGTCACTGAGACACTTTCCACATCCACAGCTCACAAAATGGGAAAACTATAGAAGTATAACAATGAAGAAGTTACTATGTTACGGGTCCCAAGGATGAAGACCTCGATGACAAATATGTTACCTGTAAAAGCAGGTGAAGAGCAGAGTAAGGAAGACACGATGCGTCTCTGCTTTCCTCCAGAACGTGTCTGAGTCTGATTTATTTCACACAAATAAATGCTATAAAACACTAAACATGAGCTTTCAATATACTGTTCAGCTGGTTCCTCATTCACATCAATTACATTTACTTATTTCACAACATCAGTGAAATATACTCTTTTTAACTGGTTCAGTTTCTCAAGTTCACACTTCTTTCCATAACAGCTACATCCTTTTATCATATCAATAAACACATCACATTGTCTTCTGCAGTGTCTTACTGGCTAAACAGTTCTATTCAATAACAGCATTGGTAAATACATTACATTTGTTCCCTCCAGTAATTTACTGGCAAAATCACTATTTAGTGCATCATGAAACACAGCTTGTTGAATCAACCCATGAATGCCTCTGTTAGCTACACAGAGTTGCTCAGAGTGCTTGTGTTACACTAGCTAATCTACTCAGTCACTTTAACAGAACTATTAACATTCACATCTCACAGAACTGATTTGATTGGAGCATTACAACACGTTTGCACAGAGCATAGGAGCGCACTGACTCTGCTTCACGAGCGCTCCACCTAACGAGCGGGCTCGCGGTGCGGTCGCGCGGGACACTCCTCTGGTTTTCTCCCGTGTTTACATATAAATAACTTTGGCGGACCGCCTTAACTCTCCCATTCACATTAACGTGGGTAACCATGGTGACAATAAACAACATTTTCGGTGCGAGCACCGTGTACCGACCTGTAAAAGCAGGTGAAGAGCAGAGTAAGGAAGACACGATGCGTCTCTGCTTTCCTCCAGAACGTGTCTGAGGAAGCAGCGGAAGGTGGGCTCCACTTACTGCTCCCCGAAACCCCGGAGCAAGCACCAAAGTTCCGCCTCACTGCTTTCTAACATAAAATGAATCCCTGTTACATGGATTTTCTATCCTCTTAAAGAAACTGAAAATAAATACATATAGCAATGAAAAATGTCCCGTTACATGAGTGTTTTACACAAAATAATATTAATGTGGTCATTCCCTCACAGGGGTGCCACAACTACACTGCTGTTTTGACAGAGACACAGTGTGTTTATCTAACTTGGCTGAAGCCAAAGTTCTCCAGACAAATTCAGTCTGTTTCTGCCAAGTGTGAACTCACTGGATGAGCGCCAGATACACAGAATCAAAAAGGGATAAATTACTTTTCTTATGTCATGTTCCCGTCACAAACTGGCTCAAGGAGAGGGGAAGCAGGAGTCCACAGATGAAATGTTCCTATAAATAAAGTGGAATTTATTCAAACTTTACCAAAACTTCAACACATCAAATACAAGCAGCTCAGCAGGGAGTGGATGTGTGTTGCATGTGCCAGGTGGATGCAGAGAGAGGCCAGGGCCACGTTCAAACCTGAACACGCTGCACAGTGTTTTGTTCCATTTGTTAGGGATGAATGAAATGCTTCCTTGAAAGGATGTGTGCAGTCACCAGTGGGCGTGGAAGCATGTGCGCCCTCATTTGGTGGGTGTGCAAGAAAAGTCATCCTGTCACACAGCAATGCCTACATAAATCACACCACTCTGCTTAAAATAATAATGTTTAGTGAAGCAGGTGAAGCAAAGGGCTGCTTTTAATAGGCTGGGAGACCCAGGTGTGCTGCTTTAGCTGCTGAGCCTCTTATGACAGAACAGCGGAGAGTGGTAAGAAGGGAGGAGGGGGTCTGGCTGTGTTTGTGAACGATAGATGGTGTAACTCTGGGCATTTCTCTATCAAAGAGACGCTATGCTGTAAGGACATTGAGCTGCTAGCGGTTAGCATGAGACCGTACTATCTACCACGAGAGTTTACACACGTGATTATGATAGCTGTGTATGTCCCGCCCTCTGCTAACGCTGCAGCAGCCTGTGAGGTCCTGCACACTGTAACCAGCAGACTCCAAACACAGCACCCTCAGGCCCTTTTCCTGATCTCTGGGGACTTTAAAGATGATGTAACCATTTAATTATGGTTACATAATTAATTATGTAATTAATTATGCAAAATGCAAAGCGCTCAGCTGTGTCTCCAATCAAAGCTCTGTAACTTCAGAGGTGATGTTCATATGTTGACTAATGGTTTTCTTTCATTTTTGATGTACTGCAGAATATTTGTATAAAATCCAGGCCAGGAAAATCTCCTTCATGTGTTTCTGTGTTTTGTCTTCAGCTACGTTGACACAAAGGCCTCTGCTGTGACGCTCACACCTTTGATAAAGTCTGGAGAGTGTCAGCTTCCTGTTTATAGATACAAAAATATGTAATGTTGTGAACTCTGGCTGCAGCGGCGCAAGAAAAAGGAGAATTACGGGAAGCACTCACAACAGGTAAAATCAAAATAACAAAGTAAAGTAGGATAAAATAAAAACCAACAAAAGAACAACACAATATACTTCCCCGTACTGTTACTGCTAACCTCTGTTAACCTAGTAACTCTTACCTTCTAACTGACAGCTGGTCAATAAACGAGCTCCATAAACGCTCCATATTCACCTTTACATGGAATATAAAGGAAAAGAAGAAACACAGTGCTGTGTCAGCGTTAGACATATAGATATATCCTTGCTTTTAATACATTTGAAGGTGGGTGGGAGAGGTGCTTCTCCGCGTAGTCTACGGTCTCTTTGGGATGGGTAAAGCTTTTCCTCACATCACCATGGGTCACTAACAGCTTTGCAGGGTATAGCAGTCTGTACCTGACGCCGGTCATCCCACGTAGTCTTCCTCTCATATTTGCAAATGCGGCTCTGCGTTTCCAACAGAGGGAGGGAAATCTGGGAGGATGTTTATTTTAAAAACCCTTATACATCAGGTTCTTGTTCTCTGCAGCTTTCAGCAGAATTTCCTCACCAATGTGGTAGTAGTGCAATCTCAAGATGATGGGCCGAGGAAGATGACTTTGTTTGGGACGCTGGCGATTCGCTCTATGTGCTCGATCGATGAGTGGCTTCTCCTCGAGAGATAGCGCCTCCGCCAACAGGTGTGAACCAACTCAGTCATCTTGGGTCCCTCTGTGCCTTCTGGTATTCCTGCAGTTCTTAAATGATTCCTCCTGGAGTGCCTCAAGAGCTCCACATCTCTCATCTAACTTCTTTACCTCCGCAGACAAACGCTCCACAGTGGCCTGGAGAGTGGCGATGGTGTCAGAGTGGTTCGAGGCACAGTCCTGCAGTTCAGTCAAAGTGTTATCATGCCTGGCCACGTCGCTTTTTATGTCCGAAATTGAGGGCTGGATGCTCTGGTTCAAGGATGATATCTCGCCTCCTATGGTGGTAGAAATCTCTAATATGCAAGTGTCCAGTGCTAGTTAGTTAGTTCTAGTTCTAGTGGTTAGTGGGGCTTTATTTGATGATTCTAGTGTGTGTTACATTGTTGTCATATTGTTGAGTCGCAGAGCTGTACAGTGTTACAGTTTCTGTAGAGTCTGGTATAAGGAACTCAGATCCCTCTGTGAATAATGTTCACTGAAACTGATCTGTAGTTAATGAACTAGTCAGGATTTACACTAGAGAACGTTTCTGCCATTACATGGCCTGTATTTGTAGAGCGCTTTACTCGTCCCTAAGGACCCCAAAGTGCTTTACACATCCAGTCATCCACCCATTCACACACTGGTGATGGCAAGCTTGTAGCCACAGCCACCCTGTGACCACCACCAGTAGGCAACGGGTGAAGTGTCTCGCCCAAGGACACAACGACTGAGACGGTCCAAGCCGGGGCTCGAACCGGCAACCTTCCGATTACAAGACGAGCTGCCAACTCTTGAGCCACGATCGCCCCACATATTGTAGATTTTTGTGACATGTTTCACCCGCTATCTTAAAATGTCTAAATCAAAAGCATCCAATGGTCCTGCATAGTTAAATAAGTCAAGCAGCGAAACAAACATGTTGATCAACTTTCTATGAAAAAAAACTATATAATCAGGTGCAACACTTTGACCAGATCTGTAACTGTTTTCAGATCGTCCTGCAAAATAACTCAGAGAATGAAGAGCAAATAAAGCAGAGTCTGCAAGATCTCCTCACAGACTTGGACTTAGAAGAGAATAATAAAAAAACAGTAACTGTGCTGAAGCTGAGAGCCTGAGCAATTTGCTTGAAAATGAGAGAGAAGTTGAAACACATGTGGATGAATACTCAGCTGAAAAGGACAACAGGCAGAGAGCTGAGGATGAGGTTGGTAGGGTTCTTAGAACTGTGTTGCAAAGGATTCGGTTTAACTGGACAGGTGAATTTTACAACCCAGAACAAGAGTGAGATTTCATGAAATCATTTGCATTCATCATTCTGATAAATCAAAGATTCTCTGCTCTGACAGCATCTGTGTGGATTTTCTGTAATCACAGAGACGTATAAGCATGTTTACTTTCCATCTCCATGTAATTGTCACATTTAATAATTAAAACTGGCTTCTATGGGTTTTTGTTTGTTTGCTTACATATCTAGTGTTTAATGCAATATGAAGCATTATCAGACAGCATTTATTGGGAAGAATCCCATATTTATACTGGTCTGTACCCAGGGTACACAGAAAATAAAAACACATGTTTTCTTATTATGATCCCAACTATAATTTACTTAAGCAAAAGCACTACATGTGTAGTTATAATATTTATAGCAGTTACTGTTGAGCTTTAAATTTATCATCTTAAATGTTTATATGCTGATTATATTGCTTTATATAAGAAAGGCCTAACTCTGAGTACACTCTGTGCCAAAAAGTGCTGACAGGAAACTGCATGCTTTTGCAGAAACGTGCTTTTGCAGCTAGAAAGTGAAGCTGATATATATCAGTTTTAATTAGTTTTTACCAACTGCTTGCTAGGGCAATCCCACGAGTTTGGTGTTTTTGTATTGAACATGATTCCAAGTGCTTTCTATAACACATAGCAGAGGTGCCACAACAAAGACTGAGAAGAGGACAGGAAGAGACAGTGAAAGAGATGCACTCCTTCGCCATTCATGTTAAAGCGTTGCATAGCTTTAATTTTAGAGAGTGTTGCATAACTTTAGTCATTTTTCTACCACAGGTGAAGCCAAGAATTGTGAAGCTCTCTTTTGGCCAAATACCAGAATCTGTAAGAAGAAGAAAAAACAAACAATCAAATAGGTCATTATTAAGAGGACAACAATCTCTTGATGATTATCCACAGTGTCTTTGATAACTCTGAGATACAAACTGTCAAGTATATACACATCCCAGCAAACAATAGCTGTGTTTGACTAAAGCGATTAATAACAAGGACAGAGCTACAATCACTACAGTCAAACATAAAGGGCTTAATCCTGAATCCAAGTCTGAGCTGTGATGCCGTTGGTGCTGAAAGCTGCTCAGATCCTGAAGCTGCACGTTTTGTCTCTCTCTAACCAAACCAGCAGCAAAAGAAGACACATTTCGCTTGACATAAACATTGTCATGAATTCCCTCTTACTTTTGCTGGTTTGCTTCCACCACCATTAAAACACACACAGAAAAACAACACAGCACAGCTCTCTGCCTCTCTCAGTGTATTCGCTTGCTTGTTATGAAGCAGTCTACCGTTGTTTACAGCCATTTTTTTTAATGACTTCCGACAAGACAGCCTCATTTCTGCTGTTCAATACCAAATTTTATTTATTTTTTTCAAATTAAGTGAAACTGCAAAATGCTCTGCTGTGTCTCTATTAAAACCTCTTATTAAAACCTCTGAATCACTTCAGCAGCATCAGCCAATGTACATTTGTTGAGTCGTGGTTCTCGTCTGCTTTTGTTCTACTGCAGAATAATATTTTTAAGGTTATCTACTGTAAAAAGCTAGGCCAGGAAAATCTCCTTCATGGTTTTGTGTTTTATCCTCAGTTACTTTGACACAAAAGCATCTGCTGTGATGCTCACACATCTGATGAAGTTTCACAAGTGTCAGTACTGATAAATGATCAGAATTATAATGTTTCTGACTCTCTGAGTAAGAATTAAATGGAATCTAATTGGGACCTTGTGAATTGGAATTGAACAGGTTCTAGAAATCAGTGATGATACTCAGCTCCAATACCCACCTATGATATTAGGCTGACGAACGCTGACTGGGTTTCATTTACCAGCTTTTCATGTTCTTCCTGCAGTTTCCTCCCCACATCACTCATCTTAACTTTTTTCCAGTCCTCCTCAGTCTAAACAGAACACACAACAATACAAAGAAAAGCTCAGGTGATTGATCTCTAACACTAGGCATCCCCAGTCTTATTCTTAGCAGTCTAACTTCTCACCATATCTTTGAAGGCCTCTCCATTGTAGTAGCGCTTGGATGCTGGATACTCTATCGTTTTGTCACATAGTTCCAGGAAACTGGAAGCCACCAGATGCAGCTCCTCTCCGTCATAGCCGTACAGCTTTTTGTCCTCACGCGTCATCAGCACAAGCTCGTCACATGGACATGAGGTGCCCTTTACCACACCAATAACCTGCATTTTTACAATCTCGGGAAGGTAGAATTTTCCCCAGGCGTTAACTTCATCATCATCCCCGTTGTATTTGGTGTTCTCAAGCTCTTCTATCCACAGGTCAGCACCACTTGGCTTCTTCAGGTGAACGCACATGCTTTTGTTTTTGGAAACAAAATCTTTCACCCATTTCAGGTACTTTTCACCTGGAAAGAAGCAGACAAGGAAATATGGATGAATGTAGAAGTGTTGGAAAAGACAAATAGCAAGGTTATCCTACAGCAGTTTGTGAAAATGTTGTATCTTGAAATAAGCAGGCAAAATGAGGATCTCACTTATCTCATATGTTCTGACTACCGACTTTCTTCAGTTAAAGGACAAAAAAAGGGCACACTGGAGGCTGACAGAGTGTGCAATGGTGGGAATCATTTTGCAGAACTCACTAAAGTTTGTTTCTCCTGGAACAAGCTTTTTACACTTCGGCAAATGAAAATACTGTGTTAAACTAAAAAAGAGCACCAGACCAAGGTCTACAGTACTAACAGAAAAGCATGCCGTTACCTGTTGCCTGTCGACACAGCTGCTGATCTTCCTCACCAAAAAAATGAGGATCCCTGAAAGGAATAGAAAGGTTATGTTAAAATGAATGACTGTCACGGTGATCATTGGAAGCTCCGAAATATCACAACAATAGCTACGAAATCACAAAATGCAGTGTGATGTCTGTAAGCACCAAACATGACATCTCTGCAAATTCATCTTGAAATATGTAGGTACCTCACACGTACAGCTGCAGCCATCTCAGCCATTTATCACTGTGGCTGCCAAGTGGCTGCCACTTCACAAGCGCATGGCACAACATAGAAGAGCCACCTCCACAGGACAAGACTCAGCAGTCCATCTGCATCTTAAGGATAAAGGACACTCTTTCGAGGATGCTAATGTTCACATTTTGGGCAGAGAGGACAGATGGTTTGAAAGAGGAGTGAAAGAAGCCATCTATGTCCACTGTGAGCGACCATCTTTGAACAGAGGCGGGGTTTACGACACCAACTCTCTGCCATCTATAATCCAGTTTTGAGATCCTTCCCAGACGCCTTAACGCCCACTCACATCCTGGGCCATCTGACCTCAGGAATTCGCATGATAAGGTGGGGCCAGGTTTCACAATGAACTCACCCGAAACTGGCTGATTGGGGCCCACACCCAGTTTCACACCTTGGCTCAGGTGATTAGAGGATCATCAGGGGGTCCTTTTGTCCCTCTGTGGGGGGAAACTCCCACTAGGTTTATATCTGGGACTCTCCACCATTTGACCTTAGAACTGAAGAAGCTTCTCGGATGAGAGGTGAAACGTCTTCAAGTAACTTAAAGAAGTCCAGACGCTTTTCTTTGCAAGCTCCTTTGACTACGATGACCTGGATGACTGAGAACCTTCACAGACATAAGGTGAATGTGACAAACAAAGCGCCTTCTTGTTCTCTGTGATAATGTAAAGTTATTAATGAAAAAACAAACGAGTAAAAAACGGATTGGAAACATGTCTTCAATCAAAACTCGACAAAAACAAAGAAACAGCCTCACTTCTCTGCGACGCTCCCTAAAAATGACGTTACGTGTTACGTACCAGAGATTTCTATACAGCCCTTTATCAAGCCGAGAGAAAGTGACGCAAAACCCTCCAACTAATAACGACTAGCAGAGAGGCTCAGCTGAGTGTAGTTACCTGGTTTGCAGACGCATACAGACGTTTCCTGTCCTCTCGGACGCAGCTGTGATAGAACATGTGGTGCATTACCGCCACCAACTGGCTTGGAGTGAGGACCGGAAATCGCTCATGCCAAATCAAAAAAAAAAAACATAAAGAAAGATTAAGTGAAGAGATAAATGAATACATTAAATCAAGAAGAAAAAAACCCACCACCGGACATATACATCTTCATATCCTTCTGTACAAATGAGTTTGTTTTAGAAACTGAAAAAAGCCACAAAACCTTCACATCTAGAAATCCTTTGCAGTAAAACTTGTTTTTTGGCAGGTTCCACAGGTTTTGAATCAGTTTTCTTCTTTATTCCTGATAATTTTGACAATGAAAAAGAACATGTTCTATAGGGCTTTGGAGTTGACGTCACGCCGCAATGCATTGTGGGAGCGCGGCACCATTTTCGAGGTCTACGAATCAAAACAAACACACTGTGTTGGAACGACGATTACAAGATGCTTAAAAGCAGCTCAAAAGAGAACGGACTGTATAGAGACCGATTGCGTCCAGAGGCGAAGCGGCGGTACTTGCAGAAAATAGCGTGCAGTGGAAATGTGGACCCGTATGAAATACGGCCGTGGAGTAGAAACCCTGAAGACGTAGCCTGACATATTCTCGTACCTTATCTGTGGAGTCAGCGCGTACAAGTCGTCATTCAAACAAAGGTAAGTCAGCTCGAGTACTGCGTGTGAAATGCGTTTGATTTCCCTGCAAACATTCACATTAGTGCAGCATAAATTCATTCATGAGGGGAAATTACAGTGAGAACATGTGGAGGCTGTTAGAGGGAGAAGATAGTGAGTTCAGTGCAGGGCTGTGCAGAGAGGTTTAAAGGGGCGGGTGCTCAAAGTTAAAAAGGGGCACATTGAACCAGGCTGAATAACAACAACACACATTCATCAAGAATCTAATATGGGAAGGGCAGGGCTGTGTTGGTCCGAGACTGTAGACATTAAAAAGTCCACAGGAGAGATGGTAGCTGATTAAACAAGTGTCATGAGATAATAACAAAATGCAAAGATTGGTGACAGCGCTTGGAACCATAAGGCAACAAAAAACTATGTAAAAAAAAAAAAAAAAAAAAAAAAAAAAAAAAAAATATATATATATATATATATATATATATATATATATATATATATATATATATATACACACAGTGGGGCAAAAAAGTATTTAGTCAGCCACCGATTGTGCAAGTTCCCCCACTTAAAATGATGACAGAGGTCAGTAATTTGCACCAGAGGTACACTTCAACTGTGAGAGACAGAATGTGAAAAAAAAATCCATGAATCCACATGGTAGGATTTGTAAAGAATTTATCCGTAAATCAGGGTGGAAAATAAGTATTTGGTCAATAACAAAAATACAACTCAATACTTTGTAACATAACCTTTGTTGGCAATAACAGAGGTCAAACGTTTACTATAGGTCTTTACCAGGTTTGCACACACAGTAGCTGGTATTTTGGCCCATTAGCACTTTTAATTCTTACTCTTATTTTTATTTTTTCATGTCTATTTAAACGTAATTTATAACAGTATGTTTGCACTGAAGCACCGTAGCAATTTCCTAATGTTGTAAACCTGCTCAACATTTTGGCAATAAAACCCTTTCTGATTCTGATTCTGATTTCCAGTAGAAATGGGCTGACATATCCTGAGCATAACCATGTATAATATCCACGGAAGTTAAAAAGAGGTGCTTTGCAACATTAAACTGCAGTGTGCAGTACGTATTTTTCGGACCATAACGTGCACGGGATTATAAGGCACATTAAGCGAAACAAAGCAGTCAGATAAATCAAACTTTATTAAACTCATTCTTCTTGCTTCCTCCACTTCTGTACCATTGATTCATTAATGTTGAATTCTCTGGCAGCTGCTCTATTCCCATGTTGTTGCAGTATATTAATGACTAACCTCGTATTGTGGATGGATTATCTCAGTTGTTCTCCTGACTGAAGTTTGGTCCGTTTACAGCATCCTGCCATGCGATTGCATTTGTCTCTAACCATGAGGAACCTTCACGTTAACTTTTATAAGTGGAAAAAAGTGTTAGTGTTCGTCCTCCAGCTTCACTGTTTATGTTATGCTAACATAGCTGTGTCGCTAGCGATCACGTAGCACATAATTATATACCAGCTAGCCCAACTTCAGTAACCCTACAAACGTCACTGCTGTTTAGTTTCCTGTCTTCATTTATGTTGGAAGTGATAGCAGAGCTGTACGTTTGATTTTTTTCAGAAATCTCTCAGTCAGAACATGCAATATCATGCTTAGGTAACTAGCGAAACTAGCGAGCTAACTTCCGCTAGCTTCCTGCTAACTTCTAACTCCGTTAAATGTAATAAATTTTGTTTTCATGGATGCCTGGAAGTTAAACTTCATAGTTACACCTGGTAAAGCAGCAATGCTGATCGTTTTATTAAAGATGAAAGAATTTAGACAGTTTTTAACTTTCAGTGATGCTGCAGTGTTGTTTGACCTGAAGCATACGGAGTTTAGGACCCAGATTACTCCCAGATTTAAGAGCATCTTAGTCCGACAAATACGACAATAATGACGGCCGCTTGCATGTTTTGCAAAAAAAATGTGCTTTGTCGTGTATCCGATGGACAAACACCAAACCAGTTCCACATCACTGAAGTTGCACCATTTTTACAAACCAATTCTGGTTCATCTGTTTCACTCAACAATCGGCCATGTGCGTATGAAAACAAAGGCACTGCGCATGCGCGTTTTACTCATATTCTATCGCGATATTTCATTTTCCTATCGTTGCCTAACATTATACCAGTATTACCGTGAACGGTATAATATGGCCCAGCCCTAGTATCTTGACAAAATTTTATCCCATTCATTAAACTGTTTCTGGTTAATTTCTATTGGTAATGTTTGAAATAAATATAATAATTTAGGAAGAATATTAATTTTAATTGAGTCTATTCTCAAATATAAACTTAAATATGGAATTAGATTCCATCTCGCTATATGTTCCTTGATTTTTTTCTGTATTGGTAAATAATTTCGTTCTAATAGTTCTGTAAGATCCTTAGGTATTATGACTCCTAGATTTTTAAAGTACTCTGTTTGCCATGCTAATTGATACTTATTTTTAATTTCTTCTGATGGAATATAGTTGTACTTAAGCAATTGTGTTTTACTCATATTAACCCTATATCCAGATAGTCGACCAAAGTATTCAAATGATTGCATTAATTTAGGTAAAGAGTTTGATGGTTGACCCAAAAATATTAAAATATCATCTGCATAGCAGGCTAATTTATGCTCCTTTTCATGGATATTAATACCTTCTACTTCTTTATTTTGTCTTATATATTGAGCCAATGGTTCCAGATATAACGCAAATAATAATGGTGAGCACGCACAGCCCTGCCTTGTTCCTCTTTGCAGCTTAATACTATTTGATAGGTAGCCATTAATTTTAATCCTTGCCGTAGGGTTATCATAAAGTGCCTGTATTGTCTTAATTATATTTTCGTGAAAGCCAAATGTATGCAAGACTCGGTAAAGAAAGTTCCAATTAACTGAATCGAATGATTTTTCTGCATCGATACTGATTACCATTGCTTCTATTTTATTCTTTTGAATATGATTAATAATTTGTAATGTCCGTCGTACATCTTGTATTTGGCGCTCTCGAATAAAACCTGTTTGATCGTTATGAATTAGATTAGGTAAGAACTTTTCTAATCGTCGAGCCATGATAGATGTAAACAGCTTGTAATCTGTATTAAGAACAGATATTGGTCTATATGACGCACATTCTAATTTATCCTTGTTTTCTTTTGGGATGGCAGAGATAATTGCTTCTTTGCAGCTAGCAGCACGGACATTCACAGCAGCAAAGGGTTCTTGCTGATCTGAGCTGGCTTGGCCCTGGCTTATTGAAGATTAAAGAAAGCGGAATCAGCTGTTCAAAACCCACAAGGCTGCCCGCTGTGACTGAAACAATGGGACGGGTCGTGACTTCTCAAAATGGGCTCATTGAACGCAGCACGGATAAGATCTTGAAGAAGCTCATGGTGGTCGTGAGTTCTCAGACTTTGCTCTTTGAGCGCAAAACCCATAACCTCTCGGAGAAGCTCGTGGCTCTCCAACGGGAGATTGAGAGACGAGTGACGGACTGTTAGATCAGTTGTGAAATTGACATGCAGTTGTTCGCACCAAAGAAAGCCACCATCATCTCATGCGGCTAACATACCGGCGCCAGCTGTGGTCTCAAGGCTGGAGCTGAACAAATCTCACCCTGATAACAGACGGTGTTTAGACTGTTCCTTCCCATCCTAAGCATGCTTATCCCCTCCCGGTGCAGACGGTGGGTCGAGGGGACCAGCGCAAATGCTGCAGGCCCGGATGCGCTGTCTACACCGGCTGTCTCTCACCTTTTACCCATCCCTGTTGCTTGTCATGTGTTTCTATGGCGCATTAAGAGTTTTCATGTGCTCTGCGCTAAGGTCATTTTTTTTGTCTGTTCTCAAACTGATCTCCCTGTTGGAGCTCAGTCTGGGAGGAGTTCTTTTGTCTCCTCATCTTTCCTGATGTTGTGCATTTTCTGCTGTTCGGTTCTGGGTCGCTGCTCTAGCGGCTGACCGGCCAGCTACCTAGCCTGACCCGTCTCCCCAATATGATGTTTGTGTATTGTATGTATGGTTGGCAAGGTCAGTATCCTAATTGCCCCTTGAAAATAAATACAGTGTTCTGAATCTGAATCTGAAAAGATTACAGAAGACGACTCTGTTCAGTAAATATTACGCTCATGCTGTCACGAAATACCAAAGGTAGGTAAAACTCTGGTTGTTGCAGCCATCCAGTATGACATGCTTTGTACTGTTCTGCTGCAGTTTGTGACACCTGGTTGATGAGTTGTGAAGGATGATGAAACAAACACTTCACTCAATGTTTGTCTTCTAAACTGGATGTAATTTGGGCAGCCGATAGTTTTTCTTAATCTATCCCAGCTGCAAATAGGAACACAACAAATAAATAACTTTACCCACTTGGATCCTTATCATTCAAGATTGTGAAAAGATTCTCTACTCAGAGAATACTGGTGATTTTAGATGAGAGAGATGGAAGCTGATGAAGGGGAAAGAGTTTTCACAACTTGAGGCCTTTTGTCTTCACTGTATAGGACAAAGAAGACAGGAAGGGAGGGAGAAGTGAGGAGAATAACACAGGAAATGGTCTTGGGCAGACTCAAACCAGGCCCTGGAGTCACGACTCTAACCTTCAGTGCATGGGTCACCTGCTCAGCCAGGTAAGCTACAGCAGTCAGCAGTGTGTGAGTTAATTTGAAGACAATGATGACTATAAGTCAGGTAAAAAAAATACTATCATCAACCAACAAGGGGAAAACAGTGAGCTTGAATGACCAAGCTTTGACCAAGGGTGGCTCACTCCTCGGTCTTCTTGCCCAAGGAGTGAACCACCCTGCATGGCTATCAATGTGGTGCAACCAAGGCCATCATATGGTACAGGCCATCCAGCTGATTTTTAACTTTTCGTCCCAGATACCACCTTAGAAATCATCTAGATTAGGATATGTTGGCTGTTCTAGATCCAATCACAACAAACAGAGAGCTGCTGTGTGTCCAAGGTGAACAGGAAGAATATATACATGCATAAAGTCAATAAAGTCCGAAGGTTTGCTTTAGACTGTGCTGCAGTTTATCATCAAAGACAAACAGGCACCATGCTGCCAACAAATGGCATCAAGTCTGACTTGAGGTTTTTTGATCTTTTTTTTAAAATCAAGATTAAATTTTATAGCAACCACAGCAGAGATGACCAGGGAAGCTGTGCTTGAGGGGATATAGCTACAACAGCTGGTTTCAGACTGAAGATGAACTGAGGTGCTGCACCCAAGTCTGCAGGTTCAGGGAGGGACAAACATCTGCTGCAACCAGATTGGAGTGAGAGGAGAGAGCAGGCCAACAACAACAAAGAAACAACAAACACACTGTGGAAGACCGAAGCAGAGTTTAGTTTAAAGTGGAACTAAGGATGTTTCTCTGGCTGCCAGGATTCACTGAGTAATTCAAATGCTTTCTTTAATGCAGGACCCACCATGCATGTAAAAGCAAGTGTTTCACCAACATTTGTGACTAAAATAGACCTGCAGTAGAAATGTATCTAGGAGCATGCATGTGAATATAAAGTATCACAACATCAGGCACATGCAGCCTAAGTGTTTAAACAAAGACTGATAACATAACAGCAGCAGTGATGATCAGAGTTTATGGTGAATCCAGCGTCTCGAGTTCTGGAGGCATCAAAGAGGTCACAGTTGTATTGGAGAAATCCCAAAACTTTAGGATACAAATTCATACAAAGACAGAAAGCCTGGTGAAATAAATTACTGACACAGTTGGATGTTAAAAGTAAAGACATGAGTACAAATGTACTCACAGAGCTTTGTTGGAGGCTTTGACCACTGGCAGCAGCCTCAGAAGAGCCTCCTCTGAAGCAGAGTATTTCTTCAGGTCAAACACATCCAGATCTTCTTCTGATGACAGTAAGATGAAGACCAGAGCTGACCACTGAGCAGGAGACAGTTCACCTGTGGAGAGACGTCCTGATCTCAGGGACTGTTGGATCTCCTCCACTAGAGAACGATCATTCAGTTCATTCAGACAGTGAAACAGATTGATGCTTTTCTCTGCAGACAGATTCTCACTGAGCTTCTTCTTGATATACTGGACTGTTTCCTGATTGGTCTGTGAGCTACTTCCTGTCTGTGACATCAGACCTCGTAGGAGAGTCTGATTGGTCTGCAGTGAAAGACCCAGGAGGAAGCGGAGGAACAAGTCCAGGTGTCCATTTGGACTCTGTAAGGCCTTGGTCACAGCACTCTGGTGGAGAGATTGTAGGTTTGGTTTGCTAATTAACTTAGACAACATCGAGATTCTCTGTTGTTCTTCCAGCAGATTGAGTCCAGAGTTGCTGAAGGTCAGATGGACATGAAGAGCAGCCAGAAACTCCTGAACACTCAGATGGATGAAGCAGAACACCTTGTCCTGGTACAGTCCTCTCTCCTCTTTAAAGATCTGTGTGAACACTCCTGAGAACACTGAGGCTGCTCTGATATCGATGCCACACTCTGTCAGGTCTGATTCATAGAAGATCAGGTTTCCTTTCTGCAGCTGATCAAAAGACAGTTTTCCCAGAGACTCCATCATCTTCCTGCTCTCTGGACTCCAGTGTGGATCTGTCTCAGCTCCTCCATCATACTTGACCTTCTTCACTTTGGCCTGAACCACCAGGAAGTGGATGTACATCTCAGTCAGGGTCTTGGGCAGCTGTCCTCCCTCTCTGGTTTCCAGCACATCCTCCAGAACTGTAGCAGTGATCCAGCAGAAGACTGGGATGTGACACATGATGTGGAGGCTTCGTGATGTCTTGATGTGGGAGATGATCCTGCTGGCCTGCTCCTCATCTCTGAATCTCTTCCTGAAGTACTCCTCCTTCTGTGGGTCAGTGAACCCTCTGACCTCTGTCACCATGCCAACACAGTCAGGAGGGATCTGATTGGCTGCTGCAGGTCGTGTGGTTATCCAGAGGCGAGCAGAGGGAAGCAGTTTCCCCCTGATGAGGTTTATCAGCAGCACATCCACTGAGGTGGACTTTCTAGGGTCAGTTAGGATTGTAGTTTTGTGGAAGTCCAGAGGAAGTCGACACTCATCCAGACCATCAAAGATGAACACAACCTGGAAGTCTTCAAAGCTGCAGATTCCTGCTTCTTTGGTTTCAGTAAAGAAGTGATGAACAAGTCCCACCAAGCTGAACTTTTCCTCTTTCAGCACATTCAGCTCTCTGAAAGTGAATGGAAATATGAACTGGATGTCCTGGTTGGCTTTGTCTTCAGCCCAGTCCAGGCTGTATTTCTGTGTTAAGACTGTTTTCCCAATGCCAGCCACTCCCTTTGTCAGCACTGTTCTGATTGGTTCATCTCTTCCAGGTGAGGCTTTAAAGATGTCTTCTTGTCTGATGGTTGTTTCAGGTCTGTCTGGTTTCCTGGATGCTGTTTCAATCTGTCTGACCTCATGTTCATCATTGACCTCTGCAGTCCCTCCCTCTGTGATGTAGAGCTCTGTGTAGATTTGATTCAGGAGGGTTGGGCTTCCTGCTTTAGCGATGCCCTCAAACACACACTGGAACTTCTTCTTCAGGGTGGATTTAAGGTTACGATGACAAACTGCAGCTTGAAGTTCTGAATGAGGAGAAAAATAAACACTCAATTCCAAAAAGAACTAATCTTTAAAACATGTTGTTCCATCTTCCATCTCTGGAAAATGTTCATTTATCCAGCAGCTTAAATCTTTAGATAAATCCTCTTACTGCTCTGCAGACGGTCAGCCAGCTCCTCCTGCTTCATTCTCCTCAGGAAGTCCACTGTGATCTTCACAAATGCCTCTCTGCTGCTGCTCCTCTGACTCTCAAAGCATTCTGGGTAATCTGGACTCAGAACCTTCTGGATCTTCTTCAGCTCGTTCTTCACAAAAGTGATGATGTTGTCCTCCAGCAGCTGGAACAGAATATTTATGAATGAGCCAATCAGACTGAAATCATGGAGCCAAACATCAGATCCATATTGGACACACTGACGATCCACTGGTCTACAAAGAGCAGCATGGAGATGACTGTGAACAGAACAGATGTAACAGTAGTTGTTGTACATGTACAGACCATAAATATGGAGTCCAGCTGTGTTTGATGCTGCTGGGCAGACTGACCACTGGGAACCTCTGAGCTCTGCTGGTCCACTCTGTGGAGGAACCATGAAGGATTAGATCAACACAGGATAAAGATCCAGGAGTTTCTGCTCAAATAACTTCATCTGAATCAAGTCTGTCAAGTTTTAAACTCTCAGATTGTGAACATATCAGTAATTTTCAGTCTGTTTTCATGGACGTCCTTTCAGTGGTGATGTCAGGGATGATTTTGAAGAAGCTCATCAAACTGAACCATCAGCAGATCACTGCTCCAAAACCAGAACATGATCCGAGTCTCCCTCCACCACCAGAACACCAGCTTTACTAACGTGGTAGATCAGTGTAGTACAGATCAATAACTGATGAGTCATTTGATCAAAATCACTGAGTGCTTCACGTCTGACCCTCTGATGCTTCTGTAGACATTTTGCATATTTAATGAATGTCTGACAGTTTTACATTCATTCTATGAACACAGTGGAAATGTTGTGTTATAGTCTCCATGTTGTTTCCAGCATCATAAATTCTTAAGTTCAGAAAATTCGATTCTTTCTTCACAGCTGAAAAACAACATTTATTCTCTATTGAAATCTGCATCGTCCACTCCAAAGGTCACAATCTGAAGGTAACATCTGGTTTTGTTCCCTGTGGTTAACTCTGAGCATCAGTATGGTGGGATTTATCCACTACATCCACACCACTGTGGTTCAGTGTTGTCCTGATGGAGTAACAGCAGCCAGTATGATCCAGGCTTTAGCTGCTGGGTCTCTGTGTGACCTCTCAGACTGTTTAACAGATCAGACACAAAGAGAATCAGAGCAGCTCTGTTCTTTAAAGACAAACATGAACCCACTCAGGTCACACTTTCCCCACAGATATGAGCATCACTGTCCTCAAACAGCAAATGACCAAGTCGAACATTTGGATCTTTTCTCTTTCATTCTTTTCTTTTTAATGAATCTTTGTAACAATCTGAGGATGTTTCAGGTCATATTTATCCAGGAAACACAAACATGTAAAGGAGTCATCACAGCTCTCTGACCTCGTTGCTCCAGGTTCACCACTGAAGTTTGGAACGTCGCCTTTGGACCAGTCACTCCTCACAGACGGACAGCTGGACCCTGCAGACTGTGACCTCTGACCTCTGCAGACACAAACATGATTGAAGCAGCTGTGATCACACAGACTGCAGATAATGCAGCTGTTTCCTGTCAGTAACATCCTCTTAGATTAGAGTTCAGCTTTTTACAGGAAAACTGGACAAAACTGATTTTTGTTACAAACTCATTTTCATTTCCTCTCAGCTCACAAACACAGTCAGACAATCAACCAGAGTCAACACTGATTATAATGTCAGTGCAGAATTATTTCTGTTACTCAGTGAGTTCAGCTCTCTGACCTCGTTGCTCCAGGTTCACCACTGAAGTCTGGCTGTTGACCTTTGGACCGGTCACTCCTCACAGACGGACAGCTGGACCCTGCAGACTCTGCTCTGTCCTCCTCTTCCTCCATCATCATCTTCAGTCAGTCTGAGAGGTAAACCACAAACACTCAGTGAGTTCACATTAACAGGAGGAACTGAGTTACAGTCGCGGACCTCTGACCTGTCATGTGACCTAGAAACCAGGTCACATGATTCACATCAGCTCACACACACTTTCTACCTGCAGAGGAAACACAAATCATTCATGTGCATCAACTGAAATCCTCCTTTCCATCATGTGTGCTGTCCAAATATATTTTTAGGGTGGCTGTAGCTCAGGTGGAAGAGCAGGTCAGCCACTAATCAGAAGGTCGGTGGTTTGATCCCAGGCTGCTTCCTTGCTGCATGCCAAATATCCTTTGGCAAGATACTAACCCCATGTTTGCCTACTGGTGGTGGTCAGAGGGTCCGGTGGCGCCAGTGTCCGGCAGCCTCGCCTCTGTCAGTGTGCCCCAGGGCAGCTGTGGCTACAATGTAGCTTGCCATCGCCAGTGTGTGAATGTGTGTGTGAATGGGTGAATGACTGAATGTAGTGTAAAGCGCTATACAAATGCAGGCCATTTACCATCAGCTGCTTCTTTCCTGCTTCATCTCAGTGTCAGCTGAATGCAGTCAGACAGCAGTGTGAGGCAGAGGAAGCTGCCATCAGCTGCTCTGCTATCAGGCCACTAGATGGAGCCTGAAGCACACACGATGCATTCACTGACACACACTGATTCACTATTAATAAGAAAAATTAGAAGTGACAGTTTGTTTCTGTACTTGTGTTGATGTTGTGTTGACGTTGTGGAATGTTTCCTCTGTCAGTGCGCCCCAGGGTGGCTGTGGCTACAATGTAGCTGCCATCACCAGTGTGTGAATGGGTGGATGACTGGATGTGTAAAGTGCTTTGGGGTCCTTTGGGACTAGTAAAGCGCTGTACAAATACAGGCCATTTACCATTATCTGATTAAGTCAGTCTAAATATCAAACCCAACAACCTTTGTATTGTTGTCATAATTACTTCCTGTTGAAGCAGATCCAATATTTGTAATGAAGGGATTTTTAAACAGATAACGTCAGCATGTTTAATTCAGTTCTACACTACATTCAATTCAATTTTATTTATATAGCGCCAAATCACAACAAAAGTCACCTCAAGGCGCTTCATAGATATGCATGCATACACAGCAAATCCAGCATGTCCAAATTAACACTGTCGGATTTGATTTCAACACTATTAAAGTGTCTATATGGGTCCACACCAGAGAGTGTTAATTTAACTCTTTTTGGAGAGTTGGTACGTTAACTCTGATTTAGTGTTAAACACCAAATCTGTCTGGAGTTGATAATTTAACACTTGGTGTTAAGAGTTTATATATTAACTCTCAAAGAGTATTTTAGTTTAACTACGTAAGAGTTATCTTCTAATTCATTCTAAAAAGCGGGAATTTTACTGTTCTGAACTTCTAGAAATTTCTTTTGGAAATAAACATTTACTAAAAAGATGCAATGGTTTTTGAAAAACATTTATTCTGAACTGTGCACCACAATTTCAAAACATTTTCTGAAAGATGTAACAGTATACATGTTCTCACTTTCATTAGAATTTTGTTTATCAAAAGGTCTGACATGGTAAATGCAAATAACAGCATTCTCATCACTTATTTCTTCAATACAATATGCATGTCCTTCATTCATCCCTTTGTGGAACTTCAACGCACTTCTGCTCTCCCCCATATTCCATCTTCACAAGCATATCCTGTGTGGAGATTGAATAAAAATTAGTTGACAGTAATTAATGGCACAAATAATCCAGTAAACAATTGCAGCACAGTTAAAAAAAAAAAGGAATCCTCTTTGAGCCATTACTTGTGTAAAGTATTTTCCCAAAAGACAAAGACACAGGCAACAGGTAATACTGAACTAAATGTAAAACCTCAACCTTTTTAATTTTTACCTAAACCGTGTGCACAAAACTCTGGAGGGATCTATGCTAACGTAGAACCCAGTCAGGACGTCTGCTACTGCTGTTTGCTCGTTTTTTTTATGGGCGATCGTTTTCAGGCTTCAAGTAGCACCATTATACCAACATTTCACATTCTAGACATTGTTTTAGGTGTATTTGACCAAAAGTTTGACTGAAAATTCACATGCAAGCTTTTTTCAAGGCTGTGGTATTTGCCCGCAAACAATACCTTTCAGCTAGCTAAAACAGAATATTATGCTATCAGCGAGCAACATGGCTAATGCCTTTCACACAGCTTTGTCTCAACTCCAAAGAGCCACAGAAGTAAAAGCTAATAACAATTGAAACAATCTTTGAAAAAATGACTTACCAAGCATGGCAAACAACTCAAATATGTAGAGCAAAATGTTCTGAAACGGCTTCACTTCAGCTTCGATTGGAGCCGTGCTGGGGGCGGAGTCTGTGAATTTACTCTGTTGGTGTCATAGCCCCTCTAGGAGTTCAGAGTTAAGAGGTCAAGAGTTAATGTTTCCATTGTAACACCTCCAGATTTGAAATAGAAACACTCATTTTTAACACTCGATTTTAACTACTATCATTTTACACCTCAGAGTTACATTAAAAGAATGTGACTCTGCTTAGAGTAAAATTAACTCTACTTTTGCAAGGAGACTATTAACACCAAAAAATTTAACACTTTTGAATTTGCTGTGTATGGTGCAGTAATTATAAAGACCCCTGACCTCCAACAGCTGTTGACACAGTAACTGTTATGGTCAAACAGATGTGTCCACCTCGCAGCAGTTACTGTGGAACAGCAGCTGAGCTCATTCTGCAGTCAGTGTGTCAGTGAGAGCAGCAGCTCCACCTCCTCCACAGACTGATGGAGGCAGGAAAATCAGTGTACTCAGTTCTGTGAAATACTGTAAATGCAGTTTCTTTTACTGTTTATGTACAAACTGAACTTTGAGTCTCACTTCAGATTGGATTTAAGTGTGTGTGTCACACCTTTATGTGTTACTCCAAAAAAAAAAAAAAAAAAGCCGTCTGACTGCTCAGACTGAGTCAGGGTAAAGTTCACATGCTGATTTGCTCTGTTCGGGTTCTTCTTCTTGCTTTTCTTAAAAGTACTGCAGTACATTACTAAGTTACTCACTAGATTAAGTAGTGTGTTGTTATATTCTGTTCCTCAGACCAAGAGTCTATGAACCAACTGTTCTTAGACATTTTTAGATCTGGGCCCTATTTCAGGAAGCCGTTTTAATGCAAACTCTGAGTAAGTATACCCTGAGTTAACGAAAACTCTGGGTTTTCAGTTTCACAAAGCGAGTTTAGATTAATCCTGAGTGAGTTACTATGACGACACACTCCGTGAAGCTAACCTGCCCCCTAGCAGGTTTACTTCAACTAACCCTGACGTTCTCCGCCTCTGTGTCGGAAACCTGACTGTAGGAAGTGTCAGACATGGCGTGCCCCTTCCTTGAAGAGCCAGTAGATGTTGAAGCCCAAATTCTCCGCAGAGCTGTCCGCCGGGAGAGAGTGATTAGAGCGCGTTTGGACATTTTATCATTTCCTGATGATTTTCTGTGTGAACGTCACCGTTTGTCAGCACAATCTATAATTTATTTGAATAACATCCTCAGGCCTAATATTGCTCATGTGACACATCGCGGACATCCTCTCAGTTCATTACATATTATTTGTACCGCACTCCGTTTCTTTGCAAACGGGAGCTTTCTGTATAATATTGGTGACGCTGAGCACGTTTCCAAGGCTACCGTCTGTCGGGCAGTCAGGAATGTTACAGTTGCACTGAAACGTCTCCTGTACTCGTCTGTGGTGTTCCCCGGTCCCAGACCCACAAGATTTATCAAAGAGGGATGCCACAAAATTGCAGGTAGCAGGATGAACAAAACTTAATTCATGATGTGGTGATACTTGAACTACTACTTAAATTGCACATTTATTTTCACGGTTCCCAGGCGTGATTGGCTGTACAGATGGCACTCACATTCCAATTATTGCTCCTTCAGTAAATGAAGGAGACTATGTGAACAGGAAGTCTTTCCACAGCATTAATGTGCAGGTACATAGTTCCCTGTAGCATTTCAAACTAACAAATTATTTCATCATAGTAATGGATGCTAATTTGTGTTCTCTGCACTGTGAAGATCATATGTGATGCTGCCAACATTATGACAAATGTGGAAGCCAAGTGGCCAGGCTCTGTGAGTGGTGGTGGTGGAGGACCCCCACCTGTTTTTCGGGCCTCCGCTTTTTTTCTGTTGGCTATAACGGGTCACATTTGAGCATACAGAGTAAGCAAATATGTACTTGTAATGTGCTCAGATAATTTCAATAAGTGCTTACAGAAAGAAAGTTAATGTAGCCTCTAACTGCAATTGATTTACATGGGACAAACAGACCAAGCACTATGGCTCATAATACAATTACACCTTACCTGTTTGGACTATATTTTTATATTTCATTTTTACTTGCTGCCAGGAACGTTTGGGGCCTGTTGGGTTGCACTTGTGCTCACATCATGTCACGAAATAAAATGTATAAAATACAAAATGAAATATAATAAAATAACGTGTTAAATGGGTGGAAATCCCTAGATCAATGTTTACATTAACACTCACGCATTGACTCTGTCGGCTATGTTTTGCCATGCATGCTCCCTTTCTTTTGCAGCTGAGGCTGTGTTACTTTTTTTTGCAAAATTTGCATGTTATCGGCATATGCTGCCATCAGAATTTCGGCGTCAAGCGCTGTGAAATACATTGACCGCGCCTTCTTTCCCTCCGTCTCCATGGTGACTCGCTTAATCTGTGCTCCACTAATCAGGGCTTTATGTATCCTCGTGCGCGCGCTTAACTTGGGGTTAAAGCAACTCCGCGTTGATTGAACTACTTGTTATCAGCCTTTCTGAAACCGAATATTCCGAGTTGGACAGTTCGGGGTTACTCAACCCTGAGTATCGTTTTTCACTCTGAGTTTTCTAAACCGGCTTCCTGAAATAGGGCCCTGGGCTCTAAAAATCTGCTTATTGGCTCTCAGCTATAGTTAAGCAAGATGTCTTTGGTGAATTGAGGCTGTTTTATACAAGCTAAAGACACTGACTTATTCTTCACTCAGATATGCTGTGACATTCAAATGTTACAATGTTTTTATTCTGGGACTACAGGAATGATTTTATATGATTCAAAGTTCAAAACAATCCTTTCTATCCTCTCTGTCACTTAGCCCAGTTCATCCTGTCTGGAAGCCTTTTGAAGCCTCCTTTAAGTCCGGCCTTTCCACTGAATCTGCTGATGGAGACACCATCTCCTCCACCTGCAGCTGTGGAGGTTCAGAGAAATAAATCTAACCTAGAGGTATATCTCTATATCTACAAAAGAAAGAAAGAAAAGTGAATCAAACAGATTTTCTCTTTTGTTATTGGAAACATTGGAAACAATATCAGTCTACAAGAGAACAAAGGTCCCCGCAGGATGTCTCTGTTTGGGAAATACTCCAGTCATCCCCCTGAACCTGGTTAGTGACCTGAATCAGTGCTTTTTCCATGAATCCTACCGATGCTACCATGAAAACATGTTCAGCTTGTGTTTGAAGATGACTCACATGCTGACATTAGATACAGAAGAACTGAGAACATAAAGGGAGCAGCTTATTGAGGGAAACCCAAAAAAGCAGAACACAAGCAGCTCTGTCCTCTGTCTCACATCATGTTCATGAGGAGAGAAAAAGCCCCTAAAGTTCCTAAAGACAAACTGTTATAGGAGGAAACAAAGCAAACTTACAGCCGTCCTGGAAGGAGGCAGGACTCCACCTGAAGCTTAGCACAGGGGGGGAGGAGGCAGATTTTCAGAAGAGTTTCTGACAGTTTAACTTCGTGATGTCAGATTTAATCTTGTCTCATTTGTTACGTTCCCCTGAGGGGTCTAGGTGGTGAGGGGGAAGTAACTAGTGATGGGTCGTTCGCGAACGAAATGGCTCTTAGAGCCGACTCTTTGACATGAACGACGAGAGCCGGCTCCTTATCGCGAGCCGTCACGTGTTTTTTTTTTTTTTCTTTCTCTCACCCTCTCTCTCGCACTTTTTTTCCGCTTCACTCTGCACGCGAGCCTTGTGCTTTATGCTGGGCAGAGGGGGGAGGGGCGGTAGTTACACTCAGTAACTCAGGAACAGAGCCAGAGAGAGAGAAAGAGAGGCAGGGACAACAACGTCACATTAGAAAGGTATAGTAATCATCCACAACTATTTTCGGTTGCAGATGATAAAGGATTCAGAAAGTGCGGATTCATGCAGGCCCATATGACAGAGAATGTGCATCTTCTTTTTGTTTTCATATTATAATTTATATTAATTGTGTTGTGTTTTGCAGTGTTTTGTGTTGTTTTCACTTTAAATTTGTAAAAGGAAACAGCTGAAAATTTAAATAGTTAAAAGTTGAAATGTGAATAGTTGATTTTTGTATTATATGATTTATTACATTTTATGTGGCGTGAATAAACAAAAGTATATTTACAGTGGTCCCTAGAGACAAAGCACATACAAACTTCAAATCACGTACGAACTCTGAAGCATGTACAAACTCCAAAACACGTAAAAACACGTACAAACTCCAAAACACGTACAAACTCAGAAACACGTAAAAACTCAGAAACACGTAAAAACTCAGAAACACGTAAAAACTCAGAAGCACGTAAAAACTCAAAACACGTAAAAACTCAGAAGCACGTAAAAACTCAAAAC
The DNA here is from genome assembly GCF_041146795.1 of Maylandia zebra. Lineage (NCBI taxonomy): Eukaryota > Metazoa > Chordata > Actinopteri > Cichliformes > Cichlidae > Maylandia > Maylandia zebra. Next base: position 10,413,148 of record NC_135168.1, on the reverse strand, counting down.
ACGTACAAAAGACAACAGACGTGCTCCAGGATGCTGGGCGCAGTGTTGAGCTTTTGTTATCTTGTGGCTACACAAGCCAGCAAGTACCAACGACCGGATTTGGTGTGTGGTAGTAACAGGTAAATGAACTTTTTTTTTTAATTATTTGAATATATTTGAGTGCCTGTGTATAAATACACAAACAATACACACATGCTTTCAATTGTGTAATTTAAGTGATCTAGTAGCTCTGCTTTGGAAGTTCAGTTCATGCTAGAAATGTGTTTTGGAGTTTGTACGTGTTTTGTCTCTCGGGGCCACCGCATATATTTATATATAAACATATATAAATAAAACCACTTTTTTTTACATTAGTAATTCCTTTTGTGCATAATTTTATATTATTGTGAATAATAAATTAATTAAAGCAACAAAACAACCTGAAGAGCCGGTTGGGAGCCGAAAGATCCGGCTCTTTTTAGTGAGTCGAGCCGAAAGAGCCGGCTCTAAAAAGAGCCGGAAATCCCATCACTAGAAGTAACAAAAAGTGTCCGGGTCAGAAAAAGGAGACAAGAAGGCAAAGGGGTTAAATTAAAGAGTTTTATTAAAGTAGCTCAACTAAATGAGACGGACAAGCCGCTATCACCATTTAAGAAAACAAACAAAACTCAGGCGTTGGTCAATAAAGTAAAATGTAAGCCAGAAAGAAAGAGAGCAGCTCACTAGCTGTAACCACTCACATGGCACTCTGGCCCAGAGCTCACCTTTCCCTGGGATTAAATACTTTTGATTACTGACGAGAGTCAGCTGTGTAAAAGGGAAAGCTGGCACCTCAGGCAGAAGCCATTGAAGGACACTCCCACACAGGCACCTTCAGGAGGAGGCCCTGCTAGGGCCGTAACACATTTCTGTTTTTCCACTGAGCAGGTTCAGCTTTTATTAAAATAAATATGTCTTTCTCTAAATTCTAAATTATCAGTAATGTTCCCTGAGAAATCAACATTTCTTGGTTCTGATACAAGAATGTCGTTTTCATGGCCGCCATTCATGTGACCCAAAGTGTTTCTAATCTCTGGAGAACCGAGGTTTTACTGGTGCTCCTGAATGCAGCATAAGAAGCAATTTTCCACAGTTTCATGTGACATGAACACAGACGGATGACGTGTCTGTGTCAGTCTTTTTCTTTTGAAACAAACTTTATTGAGACCTATGAACAGTCCAACACCTATGAATGAAATTTAGAGGATTCAAAGAAATATTGATAAAAGTTCTCGGAGCTGCTGTGCAAATATTTTTAACTCACTATGGAAACTCCTGGTTTCAAACTTTAAGCTTTTTTGCTCAAGCAGTTGAACAGAAATAATATTAAACTATAACAGTACTGATATACAGTGATCCCCTCAAAAATAAACACAGAGATATGAAACTTCTGTCCATTCTGCCATTAAAACGGTAAAATAGATCCACTGATCTGATTTTTTTACTGTTTATGAAGAATAAGCAAATATATTATAAGATGATGAGGTGAGAAAAAATGCTCAGAATCACTCGTTTGTATTCAAATGTCAGAGTTAGTGTTCATCTGTTGCTCTCCTACACGTCACTATAAAGTTTAATCTTCTAAAAGTCAAAGTTTGAGTTCATATTCACTGCAGTTTAGTACAATATCTACATGTTAACGTTTGTTTGTGCTAAACTGTTCATTTGTTCCGTTTCATAATAAAATATATAAACATCTGTAACATCTGCACTTTAATATCTGGTATTTTGTACAGACAGAAGACAAAAGGTTTACTTTAGTATTAAAATATGAGTCCCGTACAAATCAAATATGTATATATAAAACTTAAAACTGATTTTTTTCAAACTTTTTTCCTCACCAGGAAAAAAGAAAAACTTTTTTCACGTCAAAGCTCAACATCTGACTTACTATTAATATAAAAACCGTGACTGAAGCATCTTTAAATGTTCCGATTTATTAACAGTGTTTTAAACTTAATACAGTAACTTTTGTTCAGTCTGAGAAATGTAAAACATGTTTTATCCTCCATCTTTGTTTCAGTGTGAACAGTCTGAGCGGACAGTTCGTGATATTTTTAACAGAGGCCGACCTGCTGAATCAAATTTGTTTTAAAAAACAAAGTCCTCTGCTGTCCCTCCACCTGCTGCCTCTGAACACAAAGGGTGAGAACTTTAAATTAACACTGTGGCAGATATGTAACCATCTTTAAATGATCTCACTGACTTACAGACAAATGAAGGAAGACGTCTGTGGTGGCTGAAACCTCCACCCGAAACATATCCACAGACAGCAAGGTTTTGTAGTTTTGTAATTTTTAATTAGTTTTTATTTCCATTTCTTTTACACTTTGTGTTTTTAATTCTGTTTAGTTTCAGTTAGTTTCCACGGTGAGTTTACTTGTCCATCATAGGGCGAGAGGCAGGGTACACGCTGGACAGGTCGCCAGTCTGTCGCAGGGCCAACACACAGGGACAGACAACCATTCGCACTCACACCTAGTGGCAATTTGGATTATCCAATTAACCTATCCCCACAAGCTGCATGTCTTTGGACGGTGGGAGGAAGCCGGAGTACCCGGAGGGAACCCACGCAAACACGGGGAGAACATGCAAACTCCACACAGAAAGACCCCGGCCTGATGGTGGAATTGAACTCAGGACCTTCTTGCTGTGCGGCAACAGTGCTAACCACCGTGCCACTGTGCTTACTTGTTTCAGTTTATATTTGATTTTTTATTTATTATATATTTACGGGGTCAGAGGCTGGACTGACGTAGATTAATGCAGATTTTATGATAAAAACTGAACTTTTTGAAAGCAGTGACTCAGTCTTTTTTTTAGCCAAACTAACAACACTAACAGGCCATTTCCTGTAAAATGTTAATCAGTTTTACAAAATCATTTCATTGATCATTCTCAATAATTTAGTTTTAGTTTGTGTGTGCAGTTTTTATTTCTACTTTAACTTTTTTCAGATCTAGCTGTAGTTCTAAGTTGAGTTTCAGTTTCGTGTGTTTTGTAACACTTCTTCCTGTTGGAGAGGAGCCAACAGTTTGTGACGCAGTATTTTTAAGACCGACATGTTGAGCCTGTATCTAACACACATCTATACGAAGTATTCATTTACAAAGTGCGCTCTCTGTCTCCTGCTGTGCGTGTAAATAAAAACATCCGGAGCTCAGCGGCTCTCCGGTTGAGCTCAGGCCACATTCAGTGTGTTTAGTCTGATTCCCGGACTCTGATCACACAAGGCCAGAAAATGGCAGAGACACTCGGCCTTGTTGGAAAACATTACACACTGACTTTAATGGAGAGACCGGAAATACAAACACACACAGTTTGTTGTGTGAAGAAATCAAACACGAGCTGAACAAACAGTAAAGTTCCTAAAGACAAACTGTTAAAGGAGGAAACAAAGCAAACTTACAGTTTCTTCACACACCAACAACAAGCTCCACTCCACACCTGGACACTAAACACGGACACACAGGTGAGCTGCTTCCTGGAAGGAGGCGGGGCTCCACCTGAAACTCAGCACAGGTGGGAGGGGCTCAGCTCTGTGTGTGCTGATGTGTTAACTTTAAAAATATGCCGTCTGACTGCTCAGACTGAGTCAGAGTAAAGTTCACATGCTGACGTGTGGAGACATGAAACCTTGTTGTAGCTGCAGGTGTGAACACACTGATCCCAGATCAGCTCTGCTGTATTTGTAACATGAACATTTCTGCTGCAAAGCTTCAAATGTTCAGCATGTTTCTCTGTTTCCAGTCTATAGATCCAGTCACACTTTCTACCTTCACCTGTGCAGTAAAGACTGAGAGCAGAGCTGAAAGCAAGCGTCCAATCAGTGAGCAGCATCAACACCTGAGCTTCATTCAGACTCTGTTATTGAAGATGTTGTTGGTACAAAGTTCATCTGCTGCTCACATGAATCCATGAAAGATTTATTTCACTGAATGTTTCTTCAAAGCTCATTTCAACCTGTTGAAGTCATGAATGAAAGTGCAGACTGAGAGTGGATCACATGATGTTTGAGGTGTGTCATGTGACATGTTCAGTATTGTCACACATGTCTAGATTGTCCCTGATATCATAACTGCTCAAACACTGATGATTATATTTGAAGAATTATTCCTGATGGCAGCAAAGTTTGAATGGAGCTCTCTGTCTGTGCTGATTTGTCGCCCTCTGGAGGTCAAAGCACAAACTGCATGATGTCACTGTAACCACCACAGAGACAGGAAGTGTTTTTATGACTGAAACACTGAAATGATGCTAACGGCTGTCGTTAGGCTCACTGACAGCAGTGCTGATGTGTTCATGTCAAACACTGGCTCAGGTCAGACTCCTTCATCCTTCTCCAGCGTGAGGCCGCCCTCAGACCCACAGGAGCTCTGACCTTTGACCTCCTGACCCTAACCATTTTAGTCTTGTTGCATCTGCAAATCCATCCAAACTGTAGCCGAGCAAAAGAAGCTGGAAGTTGTTCTATGAATGATGTTGTTGAAGGAGCTTGGAAAGAAAAGCAAATAAGTACAAATAAGTAACTGAAGACACGTGTGGTCTGCAGATGTCGATGTACATGGATGTACATGGAGTTTAATGTGCAAAATGAACTTAGTGTGCAAAGTGACCTGATGTGCAAACTGCAGTTTGAGGTCGGTCAGCTGTTCAGGAGTCTGATAGCAGTGGGGAAGATGGAGTTGTTGAGTCTGGATGTTCTACATTTCACACTTCTGAACCTTCGTCTCGAGGGCAGAGGTGTGTCTCTCCTCTGGACTCTGTGATGGTAGCTGCTCTGCAGAGAGGGCAGCGGGGTCCTGATGATCTTCTCCACAGTTGTTATCACTCTCTGCAGGCGTTTGCGGTTTGCAGTAGTGCTGCCGTACCATGCAGTGATGCAGCTGTAGAACCTGCTCTCCACAGTGCAGCTGTAGAACCTGCTGAGGATCTTGGCCAACATACCAAATTTCCTCAGCCTCCTCAGGAAATACAGCAGCTGCTGAGCCTTCTTGACCAGCTGTGTGAGTTTGAGTCCCTCACTGACTCAAACTCCTTCAGTGACACTTGCAGCCTTGCAGATTAGTTTGCTGATCCTGATGCATCTCTGGAGCTGATGCTGTCCCCCAGCAGACAACAACAACATAGATGCTCTCACTAGTCCACTTTACCCTCTAATCACATCTCTGACATCTGCAGGTTGCTCCATAGAGACTCTTGTGCAATGCCAGGTGTTTGTGTTTGTCTGTAGGTACACATTAGATATGACCATAGACGCGCACACACAAGTGAACACAGCAGCACAGATGGTTTCCACCTGCTTCCCTCTTTCTTCACACAACTGTGAGGATGATGAAGAGGTTTCAGGACGAGGTGGTCAGCAAGCACAGGATAAAGCAGGGCCATGAAACTCTCTGGTGCAGCAGATGTTTAATCAGACTCAGCTTTAGGCTTCTTTTCCCACCTGGCAGCAAAGTAACAGCTTCACTAATGTGAACAGTCACAATGTTAAACGTTTCTATATCTTCATATATTTTTATCTGTTGATGCTGCAGAATAAAGTCTGTTAACAGAGTGCAGGATGTGTAGAGCAGGTCCAGCTCTCCCTTTACTGTGTCCACTTTCATCAGCCCCTGTGAAGTGACACAGAGTGCATGTGTGTCTGTCAGCTGTTGTTTGTTGTGAAGGATGGAACAAATGAACACACACTTTTAGAGAAATCTGAAAAAGCAACACGTGCTTGGGCTCCTTCTGTGCTCGTCTTCATTAATGCTGATCTTTCTTTCCTGTTTGTTCTTTGGCACAAGCTTCAGTCTTTTCTCCCAGGGCTCCTTCACACTTAGAAACACACCTACATTCATTTATACACAAACATCATGAAACAAAGGCTTTGTAAAAGAGGACACGAGATCCTCTCTGAACAGCACATTCATATCAAACACAGGACTGAACAGGATATACTGAGTCTGTGCTGTTTTCATTGTTACTTGCTGAGTATTTTTCCAGTGTTTGAAATGTGACTCAAGTCTGATTCTTCTACTGTGTGTGAACTCTAAGCAGCTGCATTAAACAGCTGCTTTTCAAACCAGGCTCAATCCTATGACTCTGTGAATGTAAACTTTTGTCACCTGCATGAATAACAATCCTTGATCTAGTCAGGACTGCAGTGCTCCTGTGATCCCAGCTTATAGATGGAGGCTAGCATGAGAGGCTCAGCAGCTAAAGCAGCACACCTGGGTCTCCCAGCCTATTAAAAGCAGCCCTTTGCTTCACCTGCTTCACTAAACATTATTATTATTATTTAAGCAGAGTGGTGTGATTCATGTAGGCATTGCTGTGTGACAGGAGGACTTTTCTTGAAACAGCTCGTGTGACGTGTGACGTGAGCTGACGTAAAAACAGTGATGTTAGCTTGATTCTCTTGGCTAAAACTATTTTAAAAAGAGGGTCAATCATGCAAATCTGCCAATAGAAGCCAAAGTTACAGCCCCTCAGAGTTTAAAGAGAAAAGGCCCGTTTCCAACACTCGGTTGTGCAAAGGGAAACAGGCCCACAGTGCCTGAGTGTGTGGGTAATTCTTCAAATAATATTCAAAAGCAAACATTTTTAAGCATGTAAATAAAATTCAATCATTTCTGCTCTTCAATACCTAAGAAATGAAAACTGGCAGATGGTCCCAAAATGTGAAACGCCTGGCTATCTGTGCATTTAGTGCTGCAAGTTTTCACTGTTTACCTTCAGAAGCATAAATCTCTGCACAGATAATGTTCATATGTGGATTCCTGGTTTTCTGCAGTTAATTGTGACCCAAAGCGTATTTTTAAAGTGGTTCCAGGCAATAAAGTCTAAAAATAAATACATCTACTTCCTTTTTCTGTGTTCCAGCCTCAGTGACTCTGACACAGTGCTGTAATATTTACACCTCTGATGAAAGCAGAGTTTGTAGTTGCAGAGAAATACTCGACTCATTTTGGGCATTTACGAGCAGGAACCTCAGAAAGCCCCTCGCTGCTTCACTGGTTAAGAAGCAAAGCAAACATTAGTTCACAGTGATGTTAATTAAGGCCCAAAGTTTAGGAATGAACGTCAGCACTTCACTAATGAATGTAATGCTGATTCATGTGCTTGTTTTGTAATGTGCATGTTGTGCGTTGCTATTTCCCATATTCTTTGGCACTGATAGATGAAGAGTCTCAGGCAGGACCGAGGCTGCCAGCTGCTGACAGTGAGCAGGGAGAGAGCAGCAGAAGCTGGGCAAGAGCAGGGCACCTTCAGCCCCCTTCATCAGTCAGAAATCATTTGGGTGTCTGTGTGAAATGTCTGATTTTTAAAATCTTTTTGTAGACATATTTATTAAATGTTTAACAATTATATAGAAGAAAGACAATGTAAAGAACAAAACATGACAAAACAAAAATGAGTTGAAGTTATGAACTGTTTCTGAGAGACAAATAACACCAGGATCCTTTTTGTGTAGCTGACAGCTGGTAACTGTGCAGGGGCGGGTCTAGCAAAGTGTTGCCAGGGGGGCAGGTAGGGCATTAACAGGGAGAGGGGGGCACAAAGACATACTTTTCTTTCTTGTTCTCATTTAAAATGTCTCACTTTTAATAAATAATTATCTGAATCTTACAACAAACGTTTTCACCTGATGTAAAATGTATAGAAATCCATTATTGTACATAGTCATTTTTTAGGGTCCCATCATAATTTCTTCAGAAGTAAGTACTGCATATGATGCCAGTGTTTCCCACATTTTCTAGATTCTGCACCAGTACTGTGTGTAAAATGCATCAAAAAGTCAGTTTGATTCTTTCTCAGCTGTCTTTCTGTCTCCTTTCACTTTTTAAAGGTTGCCATGTTAGAAAACATATTTTGCCCTGCCGTGCTGTTTATTGATGTGGCAAATGAAAGGTTTATGAAAACATATCTAAATCTGTCATCAGTAATCAGCAATGATCATGTCTCACCTCTAGTCTCTGTCTTAATGTCAGGTTTCCACCGTGTGTTGTAGATGTTCAGGAGGTTAACTCGACCAACAGTCTACTTCCTGTTTAGAATACCAGGACAGGGAGGATGGTGCAGGTTTAAGTTTATTAGACTGATGGATATATACCAACAAGACAGCGTCCATCACTGTGACAACAGCGTTTGTTTTCATTCAAAGGCTTTATGGTTTTTCCTTTAATACCTGGGGGGCCGGTCTCCAGTCAAAATGCCCGGGACCATTTTTTGTCCCAGTCCAGCCCTGGTGTCAGATCTGCATGCAGTGTCAATGAGACGATCAACAACAGATCAGACAAAACACTCAGGCGGACACTCCTCTGTAGAAGGAAACATGGAAAGTGTGAGGTAATCAGTGCACAACATCACTTTGTATTTCAGGCTGTTTTTATATAGAACTTCAGCACCAATGTAAAAGTTCTGGTTTGAGGAAGATGAAGAACATTTTCAGGAAGGATGCCGTCTGCAAGCAGAGCTGCTTGAACCTCAGCGCTGAGGTCCAGACTACTTCCTGTGAAGCCACGTGATGTAAATCTGCTGCTGTAACTTCACAGTTTACTGAAGCTAAATGCAACGTTACCATATAATCTGTTTTCAACAAAGGTTTCACTCCGTCCGGTGTTGATGGAATGATTCAGGCCGTACTCGTCAGGCTTCCCGTCGACCACACGCATTTCAGTCACAAACCCGTGACTGACAACAAGGGAAACAGCAGAAGAAAAGATGTGAAAAATACTGGATGATGATGATGGAGGATTAACCGCGGTGGCTAAACTGTTTCCTGTCTTTGTGGGCGTACTCACAGGGAAGTTTCCAGGCACGTCAGTCTTGGTGGCTAAAGTCTCCATTTTCCAACATGTATTGCTACAGGTGCAAAGACACAACATTAATCATCAGTGTAAATATTTTAATGCTGTCCAAACTGTGTTTGCTTTGTCTGTCCTCTCGCACTCACAGAGGAAACGAGGACGCCACCTTCAACCCATCTTCAGTTGGCTCAACCATGGCCGGACTTCCTGTTGGCTTTGTGACAGCAAACCACTTGAAATGAGAGCAAACTGCAGTCAAGCACCACTTACAGCAACCTGTGGACACGCAAATGGAAAGCACTGAGAATCATACAGAAGCATAAGAGCTGTTTATTGTAACACGTGTGTGTGTGTGTGTGTGTGTGTGTGTGTGTGTGTGTGTGTGTGCACATTAATAACACACTGATGTATGTTAGTTTGATTTATGCTATATCTGAGAAAACAACTGCAGAATTTTACATCAAAGTTTCCAAAGCTGATGTTTTGTTGTTCACTCTGTTTTATATTCATATAGTTTGTTGTTTTTAAATCAGTGGACAAAATAAATATTATCACACAAAATCCAGGGTGAAACATAACCAAATAACCTAAATGGTGAAGTCATTATAGAAGTACATGTTGCAAAGGTCAGCCTCCTGTATAGACTGCTAAACTGTCTGGGGGGGCCCTGCCTGTCCTCGTTGGATAAGCTCCACCCCTTTTCCATAAGACGGAGACATTTGTATGAAAATAGATGGGCAGTAAAATAAAAAATAAAAAATATTATGGATGACTCTGTAAATCAAAGTCCGCCTGAGGCAGAAGCAGAAACCATGAGGAGCACAGCACCACTCCCACAAGGGCACGAAGTGAAGCCATAGCTGCTGAAGAGTGAAGACGTGATGATGGAGGAGATCACAGATGAAGATCTGCTGCCTGCTGACTCTTTATATAGAAGAGTGAGACTATCTCCCCACCAGCAGCTGCACTTATACAAACCCCAGGTGCTGGGATGGCTTTGAACATGTGACATTTTCTGCAAACACATGGACAGTTTCATAAGCACAAAGATTATTCCTGCAGCGGCAGAATCGTATCCACTGTGTGAGAGGTGAACGTCAGACAGTTCTTAGAAAATGTAGTTTCTCTTTAAGCTTTTAACGTCTCTTTTACCCCCATTTGTCTAAAACTACTTGACAGCCCTTCATGTCAGAGGTTTATTATCTGTGCAGGATGGAGCACATGGTCTCAGTCAGGCTGGACACGATCACTCCTACAGGAAGTAAATGTGATTTTATTTCACCTGTGAAATGATGAAAAACAGCAGAATAGCTCACGCTAACAAACGGGTGTTGAAATGTTTCATTTTCTGCTGTTTCACAGGTCAAAAAGGGCGTCGAAGCAAACTGAAGCTGAGCTGCTGCTGCTGTTGTAGTGCAGCATCTGCTGTGTGCTTCATCAGAGAACCTTCTGTACACAGCAGACAGAGGCTGCTGCCACTGAAGTCCATCTGCTAGAGAGCTTTAAACACTGGTTATTGAAGTGGCTTTGATGATACTGATACACAGTCTTTGCTGCTGTCACAGGACAGGGATCCACCAGGGAGTAGTTGTCAGGATAAAGAGCCTTCGCTTCTCTAAATATAAACTGGATACTTGTAGGAAACTTTGGGAAGCAGCATTTTTCCTCATATCGTCTAAACTGAAGTTAGCTCAGGTGCTTCTTCCATACTTGCTCTGCAGAAAGCCAAAGAGTTTGGAGCTCTGCAAACATTTGCAGCACAGCTGGATGTTTGTAACTTTGGTCACCTCTGTATCATCCCTCAGATTCTTTCTGCACAGCTTTGAAACCATGACAGCACGAGTGATGCTGAGGAGACGTCCAGTTTAAACAGACCTTTATTCCTGGAACACAAACACATGAAGTGATGCTGCTAAAGAAGAACATTTAATCGCACTAATGAATCAAGCATCTGTTTGTCTGTCAGTCTGTCAACAGTTCCTCTGATCGACTTCAGACTTGGTGGGTATTTTGTTTTTGCAGCGGTCAAAGTCGATCAGCGTGTTGCTTTGTCTGCTGTAAATCTGCCTGTACAAAGGGAAACATGCATGTTTTAGATGCAAACTCACAACATGGCTGCATTTTTGTGATTATGTGTATTTTATATTGATTTATTCTATTATGTTTTGTATATGAATCTTTACAAGTGTGTCGATACAAAGGCTTGATTAAAACAAAGGTCTCAGCTGTGCTGTTAGGGATGCTCTCATATTTGTTTCAAATGTAATAAATCAAAGGATTTCAGGCTTTTCATCCTTTTATTTGTTTGGTTCTAACAGCAGCTGGATAAAAACATGCAGGTGATGAATATAATTGTGTGATATTATGAGCATTGTGAATAAAGAAAGAGCAGAGATAGTAAAAAGGAAACAGGTGATGGACGTGAGATTTTCAGAACAAAAGCTCCTCAGTGAGACGATCACCTGGACACAAGGTCAGGCAGCTGGGACTCATCTAGAGAGCAAAATGGAAAAGTGATCTGTGCAGAACATCACTGTTGATTGCAGTTATTTACATCAGACTTCTTCTCTGAGATAAGAGCACCATTTGTGGGAAAGATGACAGTATTTCCAGGCTGGATGCTGTTTGCAGGGAGAACTGAATGAAAGTCTCCTGCACCTCAGCGCTGAGGTCCACACCTGTGAACACAGATGAGGTCAATCTGCTGCAGCACGTAGAGCTTTACTGATCAGCAGGTTCAAAGGATTCAGCAGAGCGTAGAGTCAGAGCTAAACCTGGGAGTCACTCACGCAGTCCGGCTGGCGCATCTCCATCTGAACACCCCCGGTGTCGCGGCGCGGACGTCTCAGATGGCCAACAGCCCCCGGTGGCACCTCCTCTCTCCACGCTGGTCCTCGGGGATTCCATCATCAGGAACGTGCGGATGAGGGGGACGCTCACGCTGTCGTTCCCGGGAGCCACTGTTGTTGACATAGTGGACAGAATTCCCAACATTCTGGCGTCCCACCCACAGGTTAACCGGCTCATCATCCACATCGGCACCAATGACATCCCCAAACAGCAATCTGAGCTGCTGAAGTTGGACTTCCTCCAACTCTTCAGCCTCCTTGGTCAGTTGCAGGTGAGTGCTTTTATCTCTGGGCCCACCCCCACCTGTGGCAGAGGGATAGGCCGTTTCAGCCGGCTGCTCAGCCTTAACACCTGGCTTTCCTCCGCCTGTGTCTCCCACGGCGTGGGTTTTATTAACAACTTTGATGCCTTCTGGGAGAGGAGGCATCTTTTTGGGGCAGACGGGCTCCACCTCAACGCCTGGGGACGCCGTTTGCTGTCCGCCAATTTGGCATTTGGCGTACAGCACTGCCGCACATCGCCCTGTCACTACCCCAAACTGACATTACCTGCTGATCCGTCTGCTACTGACTGATGTTCCCCCTGGTCCCAGCTCCTATATTTGTTCCACTTTTAACAGTAATACACAAAACTCTGGACTCGGACCTTTCTCTCCCACAGTCAACACAATACCCGTCATAATCACAAACAGAGAGCAACAGAATTATCATAAATCTAGTAACTCCAAAAACATTAATAACCTCCGGCCTCTTCAAAAATATCAACATCCATTCAACTCTATTGTCAAAAATCCACCAGTCTCAATCAGTATGGCACTTTTAAATGTACGCTCTCTGTCGAACAAGTCTTTTATTATTAATGATTTAATTTTAGATAATAAACTTGACTGTTTATTTTTAACTGAAACATGGCTGGGCTCGGATGCACCAGTTGTTCTCACTGAGGCCTCCCCACCAAATTTTAATTTCTCTTTTTCTATTAGAAGTGGTGAGAGAGGTGGTGAGACTGCATCTTTAACCAACAACACACTCACCTCCAAACAAATTTTATTTGATCATTTTACCACTTTTGAATTCCATGCTATTGTTTTCAGCAGCCCTCCAGTTTTATCTGTCACAATTTATAGACCACCTAAAGACAGCGCTGCTTTTATCAAGGAATTCTCAGAATTTTTAACAAACATACATTCAAAATAATACATGATAATTTTAACCGGTGATTTTAACCTGCACATAGATAATCCTTCTGACCCTGCAGCAAAAGAATTCTTAAACATTCTTCACTGTTTGGATTTTACCCAGCACGTCACGCAGCCGACTCACAACAGAGGACACACTCTGGACCTGGTCATCACCCATGGGCTGTCCACCAGCGTGTCCTCTGTTGTTGACTTGGCTGTCTCTGACCACTACTGTGTGTTTTTTAACATCACCGGTTTTATTCAGCGGAAGACCTCGGTGCGAACTGTGAGGAGGCGCTATCTAACCTCTGAAGTGGCTGCAAATTTTACCAGGGTTTTAGTCAAATGCCCCCCTGTGATTTTACTTGCATCCTGCGATTTGATTTTTAGTTATTTCAACAGCAAACTGAAGAAAAGCCTTGACTCCGTTGCTCCACTCACCACCAAAAAGATTAACGTAAAACATGCATCACCCTGGAGAAACGAAGAAGTCAAAAAACTCAAAAGAAATTGCAGAACAGCAGAAAGGAGATGGAGGAAAAATAATAATACTATCAACCATCAAATATTTTGCGAGCAACTTAAAATGTACAATAATACATTAAGGAAGTCAAGAAATTCATACTTTGCCAAAATAATCAGTAATAACAAAAATAATCCCAAGGTCCTCTTTTCCACCATAGATCATTTATTTAACCCTGATTTTAACAGCTCCCAAAGAAGCCCCACAGACTCACTCTGTGAGCAGTTTGCAGACCACTTCAGGGGAAAGATCAGCGCCATCAGATCTGATATTTTATCTAATCGCGATATGTTTGTAAACACATCTGAGGGCTCGATTGTACCTGAGGAGACACTGGACAGCTTTGTCCTGGTTAATGCTGAGAACCTTCAGAAAGTTTTCTCCACAGTGAGACCCACCACATGTCTTTTAGATCCAATCCCTTCTTCACTCTTTAAAACACTTTATGGATTTTTTGAGGCTGAGCTTTTATACATGATGAATTGCTCTCTTCAGTTGGGTGTCTTCCCTGCTGCCTTTAAAACGGCGGTGGTGAGGCCCCTTCTGAAGAAGAGCAATTTGGATTGTAATGATTTTAATAACTACAGACCTGTATCCAACTTACCATTTTTAAGTAAAGTCTTAGAAAAACTTGTTTTTACTCAGATTACTGATTTTCTGAATGATAGACAGATCCTGGAGATATTCCAGTCTGGATTTAGGGTGAACCACAGCACAGAGACGGCTCTCCTAAAGGTTTAAAGGTAATAACCTAAAGGTAATAACTATTGCATTTATTAAACTGATTTGCATTAGACTGCTGATTTATTGTGAATGAATGATATTGTTTTATGATGCATTATACTGCTGAGTTATAAGAAATACTGTTCACAGAAAGTCATCGCCTTATTTGTCTGATTAGAAGAGAACAGCCTAACTAAGCCTAACAGGGGACAGGTACTTCTGCCCAACCTGGCAGCCACAAAGTGAACTCATTTAGGTAAAGATAACCACATGCACCTAACCAGCCTGCACCAGCCTGACATTTCTTCCTCCTAAGTAAAAACCAATGGATGGATTGAACTTAGAGTCTCAGCTCAGTTTTCTATTTTGACCACCTACACCCCAAGATACTCTTTTAAAAAGTGTTGTTTTCAGATCCCTTTGAAGTTCATAAAGGGCCTGTTCATTTTCATTCAGATGTTTTATTACATAAATGTTACTGTTTTCTTTTGATTTATGCTCCCACTACACTGCACCTCTACAAACAACAATGCCACGGACTGTCAGCTGCTTTTACATGCTGTGAACATGAGTAGGTTTGATCAGAGTTTCAATTATCAAAGAAAAGACAAACTGAGCAAAAAGAAGGAAAAAAAGACCAACTTCTTCCCAACTGACAAGAAAAATACTCGTCATGTTTTCATAATAAAGGATCAGGCTCCCCATTTATGACAGCTTGGACCAATAATGTATGTTACACTGATGCTACTGTAGAGACAGGGTCAACATCTCTATTTAAATGTAATTAATATACAAAACACAATCAAAGTTATACATGAATTATTCATTATTTTTACTATTGATAAAATTCATGTATACTAATCAAAGTTATACATGAGTAACGACATTATTAATAATGATTAATAATAATAATTCTAATGCCAACATGATGACTGTTCATAGCTCCTGCTTTGAAATACTGAACTTAAACATTGACCTGATGAAAGATCACAATTCACAGTGGCCCACTGTCAGAATCATTCTGAATATAAACTCATCGAGTTAATCTGAACCTTTCTCAAATGTGCTGTGAATAAATGCTGCTGCAAGCCACTGTGGGAAAGCTGTGTTATTATCATGGAAACATCTGTGACACATTCACAGAGGACGAGGACACAAAGGGACGACACGCAGAGGCTGTGTTAAAGTCAAAAATCCAAATCTTTAGTCCTAAACAGGCAGTGGTTACAAACAGGAAGACGAGCAGTCCATTAAACAGTCTACAGGGTCAAACATACAGAGAATTCAAACAGCTATTAAAAACAAATAACTGGACACTGAAAAACTTCAGTGATGTGTGAGGCACCAAAGGGAAGCAGCTGAGTATATTCAATGAATTCTCTTCAAATACAAAGACAGAAACTCCTACAGGCAGCATGCAAACTGAGCAGGATACACAAAGATCAGAGATTACAAAAGAAATCAGAAAAGATTTCAAACTTACTGAGAGCAAGGCCTCTGTTACAAATCTGTCTAATAGAAAAACATGCTGTACAGATACAATACGGTCAGTGTTCATGGTCATTTAAAAACTGGCTCTACCTGAACCACTTCAATATTTTATGAAGTCACTGAGTCGACCATTTCTACAGTTTGTTTCCTTCATTGCAGTTAGAGTGCGGCTGGTAAGGATGAAAACACACACAGAGCGTAAATTGTCTTTGTTAGTAACAAACGTCAGCAAAGAAAAGACAAAACACACAAACACTCTCATGATATTCATGAATCATTAGAAAGCATCCAAACATTCTGCTCGTGGACTTTTACAGTCTTATTTGCACTCGCTCATCTTCATAATCATCCTGATCAATACATGACAGGGGAGGCTTTGAGGTAGGCGGGGCTCTCTGCTGATGTCAGCATGAAAGGCAGGACCAGCGTCTGCCACATGTTGGTGAAACATCACAGTACACTGGCGTGGTTTCCTTTCCAGATGTTGGACGTTTGACACTTCAACGTTGAGGCCAACAAGAAGACACAGTTTTGGGTCGGGTTGCTGCAGGGTTTCTAACTGAGCAAAAGCAGAAGCACACAGACCAACAGGGATCAGATGCTGAGTGTTAGAGGAACATCTGTGCTGATCACTCAATGCTGCTGTGGTCTCTTGTTGAAGTTGGCTGGTGGGACAGTCTAATAGTGATATCCTGCCCATCGGAGGAACACTTTTAAAAACACATGCAATACTTTGTTTGTATTACAGTCACAGTTTATGTTATTTTTGTCCTTTAAAAGTGTTGCTGTACTATAAAGTCCTATAATTTGAGGCTAAAATGGCTCAGAGAGTCTCTCTCTCAGAGGATCTCCTTTGAAAGTGGAGACGGCTTTATCCGCTGATCCACGTCACTTTACCTGGATGTTTTCTTTGAAGCTGGATGAAGACTCCTCTCCCTCACTCCTGCTGCAGCTGTGTGGTCCAGTTGGCCTCTGAGGTCACAGTCAACATCTGTAGCAGAAGAGGGGAAATAAAAGTCCAGGTTACCAAAACTGGGAGCTTTTCCAAAATAGAGCGTAACTGGACTTTTTCAGCCTTACAGGCAGATAGTCGTCTGAAGCTGCAGCTTTTTCTTTTTAGCTTTTTCCAATCTCTGCTCTCGGCTTTCTTTGAGAACATGTCTGCTTTCTTGGTATGGGTCTGTCTGCTGTTGGTGAAGAGACTAAATCCACATACTCGCTACTAAGATCTCCTCAAGTAGTCTCAACCAGATTACAGTTTAAGAGTAAATGTCTCCTGAGAGTTTCACCTTGGGGAGATGCTGTCTTGCTACCATGCAATCATGAGCATTAATCTATGAGGTGAAAAAGTCATTTTAAAAGCTCCAGCCACAAGTTTTATTTCATCTGTGTTTTGGTCAGAGTCCCATCAGACCTCCAGAATGGTGTCAGAGTGTTTTCTATCCACGTGATGAGCACAGGCCTCAGGTCCAGACCTCCACGGGCACCATAGCCTCTTTGGAGCTAATAGGTGCAAGAAGGTTTTGTTGGGATAGGAACTGAAGAGGAAACTGACGAGGAAGGCAAGGATCTCCTTCAGCTCCTCCGAGCCGGGACCTCTTTGTGTAGGCCAGCATTGGCCAGGTAGCCCTCCAGCATCGCTGGATGGCCGACAGTGGAAAACCTAGAGGAGTAGGAGAGAAACAGCAGCTTGGAGCATGTCTTTATACTGTTTAGTTTTTAGAGCCACAGACTTTCTTTTAATGTCATTGTTCAGGATCTATGACTGATTATGTATTTATTGTATTCCTCCATGACTGTGTGACAGCAAGTGGAAAAAACCAGCTTCACCTTTGTTGATATGCTTGTAATTTTAATATTGATTAAATGGCCCATGAAATAATAGAAAGCTCATATATGAAAATGTATTTTAAGAAGTAAAATGTTAATCTGAGTACAAAGGAGTACACTCACCTTCTGGTAGATGGAGGTGTAGCAAGCGCTGGTGAACATCCAGGCCTCCTCGTAGAACTGATCACTGATTGGATCCAAAACATCGATGGAGGATCTGTGTAAGCGCTGAGGATCGTCCTGATGGACAGAACAGAAGGAGAGTGAGACAAGTGAAGATATACTAAACAACACTGTGACATGAACTGAGCCACACACAGTTTGATTCACAGGTGATTGACACATTATTTGACCACGAGGAATCTTTTCTGGTTTGACGCCGTCTTTGTAGCCAGAAACCAGCTCTCTCCTCCACTTCCCCCACGCCAGTCTCCTCCGTCACTATAAAGGGGAGAGTCATGAGCGCCATCACCCTCACCTGTGCCGTCCAACGTCCCGCCACCAGCCTCCACTGCAGCAGGCCAGAGACCACACCCCTGCCACAATAAGTAAAAGTATATCCTTGCTGTACCCTTAATGCTAAATGTGCTAAATTAACCGCTGCCTTTGCCCCTTTGGGATTATTCTTATGTCACTGGGATGTTGACCTTTGACCTTCACATTAGAGAGATGGGCAGACATAATTAGTGTATGAATTTTAAAGTAACAGGTAATAAAGAGAGTGTAGCAAATGTAGTCAGGTTTATTACTCTGTATCACACATGAGTGCCCGAGGGAGGCGGGGCTGACTGGGGAGACACAGGAAACAGAGAGACAGGGCTGACTCGACATGAAACGATGAAACGTGGGACACGGGAACAGAAACTAAACACAGGCTGAAATGAACACTGAGGGAGGGAGAACTAAGATTACTGAGAGCCTGATAAATAAGAAGAACAAAAACCAAGAAAAACAAGAGTCAAAGAAAAGCAAAAACACAAAGCATTGGGCCAGGACCCACTGCTGTGACATTTATATGTGATAAAAACATTAAAAACTGCTCAGATGTTGAAATCTTTCTACGTATACTTTAGGTTCAGCTCTCCAGCCTGGCATTTGGTTAAGCATGATTCAAACATTTGATTTTGTTTAACTGGTTTTAATTATAGTTACTTTTTGTGAACATTTGTTGCAGCATTTAAAAATACATCATTTATTTTCAAACTTTTGTTTGATTTAGAGCATCATATTTGACCAACGTAAATGTTTTAATTTCATATAAAATAACTGAAACAGTGAACTAAATATCTGAAATCTTTCCTTCCTTAAAAGTTATAATCCTACTTAAGTTATAGTGCAAACGCTTAAGCAACAAATATACTTGATGCTAATTAATTAATATTTCCCTTTGATGTTGCAACTATGCGGTCACTTCTGTCTTTAAACAAAATAATATTTTCCAGTTACAGAAATCATAAAGTCCAAACTAAAGTGCTACTGTTGCTATATGCATTTTATATAAATCATGGATGATGGTCCTGACATGAAGGAAGAGAAAGTTACAGGTTGCATCCTTTGACTTTGTCTCCGTGCCTTTGGGCGATTTTCAGAAGGACAGATGTTTCTGTTCAATTCTTAAATCAATTTTTTCAAACACAAACACTATTTTAAAGCTTCTAGAGAGTAAAATATTAATGATAATTATAATAACAATAATAAAAACAAAAGCTCTCAGATCCATCAAACCAAGCAGCAGAAAGAACAATAACTGAAGAGAAAACTTTAACCTTGTAGACTTCATTATGTTCCAGCTGCTCTACAGACGCTGTGACCTCGAACTTAAGCAGGTCGTAACGTATGTGCAGCTCAATAACTTCATAATCAGACCCTGTGGTATTTAGGCAGCAGAACAACTAAGAATAACAACTACAAATAATGTTTTTAGGTTTCTGTTGTACTGCAAGGTTCTGTACAGGAGAACCAAACCAAGAGCAAATATTACGTCTCATTTACACCTGAGCACGAAGAGCCATCAACATTTAGCAAATTGAATCATCTTTGTTTAGATGCAAGAAGAATCATATAGAAATAAAAAAGTAGAAATAGAAATCCAGAGCAAAGATATCCTCTAATTCAGCGTAGCACATGTGCAGCTGCTGCGATTCACGTAAGCATTCGGCTCGTCGCTGTTGCAGATTTTTCTCTCGCTGTTCTGGCTCACAGCGCTGCAAACACAAAAATAAATATCCCCAAAGCTGTGAAAGGGAGCTAATTAGTAAGAGTATTGATACTCTCCGCAGGAGTCGTCCAGCAGTAGAAATCAGTCCAATAACAAGGTGTGTAACATCTAGCAGGGTGACAGAAAAACCCAGGGTAACTTCTAAGGACCTCAATGTCTCTCTCACATTGTGTTTTTTAAACATGCTTCCATTTGTCACTTCAGTCTTTACTCTGAAATACAGGAAGAGAAATCATGGCTGAAACAATTTCTCATGAAACCAGGGGTGTGGTCCAACAGTCAGTTTGGTGAGGAAGGTTCCTAACTGAGAGAAGTGACCCAGAAGTATCTGTGTAGCAGCCACAATGAATCCAGATCATGAGCTTTATTAACTGATCAAAGTCTCTTCTTTCATCTTCTGTATCATTCAGTTTGCATTGGTAATGCCCATTATTGTAATGCTTTTTTAAGACCAGCAAAACTTTATTTCACTTTGGGTTAGCTGGGATAAGTGATGGATGGAGGGAATTTTACTTCAGCCACAGAAATCCTAAACAGGAAGGAGGAGCAGAGTTACAGTGGATCACTATCCAGCAGGGAAACAAGGTTTATTTCAATTTCTTGGCCATGAGTGAGATTTACTGAGTGGGCAAATTAGGGAGACGACACCATCAGATCCCGAGCCCTCCATGTGTTAATCAAGAGACGGCTGCTGTGCTACATCCATAAATAATGAATAAATTAGGAGCTAAAGCTGAAAGGACAGTTTATTTGTACCATCTTCACGTGAACACATTCAAGAACATCACAGATGAAGAAACATTAAAAACTTCCACACTACATAAAGCAAGAAAAATAGTTTTTCTTTCAGGTGGTTTCAGAAAAACAGAAACATCAAACATCTCCAAGACTCTCTTTGAAAGAACTAAAAACCTTTGTTCTCATGGTCCAATCATGAGTGAACTCCCCGATGAAGCCTTGTGTGCTAAAACATGTCAGAGTTTTAAAGGTTAAACATGCTTCCATCAGTGAGAACTTTGAAGATGAAACGAGGCTGGGTCTTCCAACATGACAATGATCCAAAACACACCGCCTGGGCAACAAAGGAGTGGCTCCGTAAGAAGCATTTGAAAGTCCTGGAGTGGCCTAGCCAGTCTCCAGACCTCAACCCCATAGAAAATCTGTGGCGGGAGTTGAAAGTCCGTGTTGCTCGGCGACAGCCCCAAAACATCACTGCTCTCGAGAAGATCTGCATGGAGGAATGGGCCAAAATACCAGCTACTGTGTGTGCAAACCTGGTAAAGACCTATAGTAAACGTTTGACCTCTGTTATTGCCAACAAAGGTTATGTTACAAAGTATTGAGTTGTATTTTTGTTATTGACCAAATACTTATTTTCCACCCTGATTTACGAATAAATTCTTTACAAATCCTACCATGTGGATTCATGGATTTTTTTTTTTCACATTCTGTCTCTCACAGTTGACGTGTACCTCTGGTGCAAATTACTGACCTCTGTGCAAGTTCCCCCACCTAAAATGATGACAATCGGTGGCTGACTAAATACTTTTTTGCCCCACTGTATATATCAGCAATCAATCAGAAAATCATTGGTTCATATTACAATTAAATATGAACAGGCTCCTTAGATGTAAGCAGTTCAGATCTGATGTCATTTACATTCTTCACACAGCACATTCGTCCAGGCTGACAGGTAAACATAGAACTAATCTCAGGTAACATGACTCATAGTAGAGATCCAGTAAGAAAGATTGAGGCTCTAATATTATTACCACACAATCCAAGGACACACCAACAGCTCAGATTTGTAGAACTATTTAAACAAATGTCTTCTGAATATTCAATTCAGGTTCACAGTGGGAGGGGGGGGGTTTCGTGGAATTTTTTAAATAAAGTCTGCAACACAGAAAGAGCTGTGATCAAGCTATTTATTACTGCGCCAACACACATCAAACATCACAGTTCAGTCATGTCAGCGCTGCCACAGAGGTCGTGCTCCTCCTCCTTTACGCCTTCCAAGGAAGAGGGAGGAAGTTACAAACTGATCCTACCACACTTCACGTGTCTCGCTATGAAACCTAACGCATCAATGGTTGTGCTGTTTTGTGCCCTTGGCCTTATCAGCACCTGTAAAGGGAGTTGTTTTCTCAAACTGCTGAAGTAAGTTCATCTAGTTTTAGCAACTTTCACTGAACAGTAACAGTGTCACAACTAAGCACATGCATAAGCACTTAAACACTTTAAATGAGAATAACAGAACATTTCTATTACAGAGGCTGGAACCTGTCCCAGTAGTAGGTAGAGCACACCTGGACAGGTCACCAGTCTGTCAGAGGACTAACACAGAGACAGACATCAGAGTAACAAATCTATTTAAAATTAATGTAAGTTTGCTGCAGCTGTATGTATGACCATGTGTTTCTGTGCTCACAGTCCACCTCTCAGGAACCTGCAGTTCACTTTTAGTCTACTTTAAACAGACCTCACAAAAGGCTGATGTGGCTGGATCAGTAGTCTGATTTGAGTACGATACCTTTGGCCAGGGATTCATCTGGTGCATCGCTTCACTGCAGTCTTACGTATTTTCCCCACACCTGAATAAAAAAATACTGATATATACAAATAACAGCTTCAGCTGATGCAGCCTGACTCAATCCTAGATGTTCAGCACACAGAGACACAGAGGTGCCGTTTAAAGTTTAGTGTTAACCTGAGTCACTGATCATTTGCAGTATTACAGAGTCTGGCAGTCTTTGCATGATGTCCACGTCACTGTAAGTTTCTAGCTGACTTCACTGCAATTTCAATTTCAATTTCTGCTGTTCACAAACGCTGTCCATCTAATCTGACTGAGCTGGAGCTGTTTTGCAAAGAAGAATGGGCAAAGATTTCAGTCTGTAGATGTGCAAAGCTGGCAGAGACAGACCCTAAAAGACTGGCAGCTGGAACTGCAGCAAAAGGTGGTTCTACAAAGTGTTGACTCAGGGGGCTGAATAATTACGCACACCCCACTTTGCAGTTATTTATTTGTAAAAAATGTTTGGAATCATGTATGAATTTCGTTCCACTTCTCACGTGTGCACCACTTTGTGTTGGTCTTTCACCTGGAAGTCCAATAACATTGATTCATGTTTGTGGCTGTAATGTGACAAAATGTGGGAAAGTTCAAGGGGGCCGAATACTTTTGAAAGCCACTGTATATGTAGACACAGGACTACAAGTAGAAGATCAGACATGAAAGTGGAGATAACACAGAAGACCTGCAGCAAAGGTCAGAGGTCAGACTGGGCCCCTGGATTCAACAATGAGCCAATGATCATCAAGCAGTGACTAAAGCAGAGCCCTGACGTTCTGACATTCATCACACAGTCAGAACAAATGTCTGCTGATGACTTCATCTCATGAAACGACTGATAGATGTCAGTTCATTGATCAGCTGAGCTGCTGATCTTCATCGTCACAGAAACATTCAGCTTGTTTCAATCAGTAAATAACTCCCACTACTCCCAGTTTGAACTGTTCCCACTCAAAATGCTGTGAGAACAATGATCATTGTAGAACTTCACAAACATCACGTGTTGTTTTCCACATGTAAGATCAGCAAACACACAGAAACTTCCTGTTGCCACACACGGCCTCTAAAATCTCTTCCACGCTTTCTGTCTGAAGTCCACTCTCTGTGTCGGATCCACAGGAAACAACAAGGTCTTATTAACATGGTTTTCAATGTGTCTCCTTCCAAAAAGTCCAACCAATGAACAAATGTGTGTATTTGTGGAGGCCGAACAAAAGCATGACACATTTCTCTGTTTCTATAAACTGGAGTCAAACACAAACATGAAGAGTTTCACTGACAGACTCCAAAATGCCCCCACAGTGGATCAAAGGGAAATCCTACAGTGTGGCCAGAGACTCTTAATGGCTCCAACATCAACACATCCACAATGTTGGATCCAGTTGTGCCTCACAGAGTTACTAAGACACACCCTCTGCCAGCATCACAACAGCTCCACCTGCTCCACCTGCCTCCTCAGCATCTGTACACCTGAAGAGAAAAGAAAGGCTCCAACAGCTCAAATCTACAAAGGATTCATGAAGTTTCATCCAACAATAACATGTTTGCCTTCCACAGTGTGCTGTTAGACACCACTGTACCTCTGCCATTTCAAAAAGAGCAGCTTGGGAACATTTTGGCTCCAAACACTTTGTGTTTAAGTTCTTTGTTTTCTTTGTGAAGCCGACAACATCTGGAGCTTTGTGACTCATAGAAACATCATTTTGTTCTTTAGATGACAGCAGATTGGGACTGAATAATCAATCACTATCAAACCAATAAAGACAAACATGCTGATTTTACAGGAACTTTGTTGGAGAAGCTGCAAAGACATGAAACTGGTGGAGATCCCAAACCAGTTGATAGTGCTGGTTATTCCAAATAAAGCTGTTTCCCTTTGAGATGAAATGACTTTGTGTCCTGATATATAATAAAGATGTTGTTGTTTTTGTGCCCCTGTATTAAAAGTAGTTTAAAGTCAGCTTGAGTTTGATGTCTTTATGTCAAAGCTGCTCATGATGTTGAGCTGCTGATGGAATAAAAACAATATAAAAGCATGTAGTCCAGACTTAAATGCAGCCTGTTGTTAGCTGAGGTCCACACACAGTGTTTGACAGTGTAAAGTGTGTGAAAGGGCTGCTGGTGGAGCTCACTAGGATGAGCAGGTGACCACGAGGTGGAGAGCAGCTGGCCTGGCTTTGACCCGGGCCACGCCCCCTTTCTCTCTGCTTTGCTGTCACTTATCTTCACTGCTCTGTCCAATAAAGCTGAAAAAGGCCCCGAATCAAAGAAATCTGCTGCAGCCTCTGAAATGTCTTCTGTTTCCTTCCCGACGGCTTTTTCACCGTCAGCCCATCAGACAGTCCAGCAGCATTTATGATGATGTCATGATGTTGAAGAGGCTGCTACGGTGGCCTCCCATGACCCCCAGCCTCATCACAGCTGAGATGCAGACATTTGAAAACATTCAGCAGACAACTGAATAACAGTCCAACACACCAGTCTGTGTGCAGACACACACTGACCTTTCATATAGTCAAACACAGCTGGTTGAGTCATTTCTCTGTGAGTCTATTGTAAAATGCTGAGATGATTATTAGACAGAACCCAGCGGCTCACCAAAAGCCTGCATTGAAAATCTATATGAAAGTCATCTATGCTCATATATGGCAAAATCCTGTAACTGTCACTGTGTTTTTCATCTGTGCTCTTGTTGGTTGGACAAGTTTGTAAATGACAAAGAGCTCAGTGGACTTTGCATCCATCACATCCTGTTAGATGTTTGTTTTTCCTTCACAGCTTTGTGATGAAGGCTGAAGAACAGAGATATGAACTATTGCCAACATGAATCCTGATGCATGACTTGGGCAGAGACCCACCAAAGCAACACTCAGCTCACCTCATTCCAGGCGCTGGTCTGCTGGAGACCATGAGCCTTGTTAGTCACACATCAGCACCGTGGTAGGAAACAGCCTCCATCATTTCATTAGATCTGAATTTGGACTGTCTCCCTCTGGATGAACCAAGTCTGTCAAATCTATTGATCCAACACAAACAAACACATTGGCTCACAGTCAGATTGGCTTTGTATGGATGGTGTAACAGGGGGCTGGGAAAGGATGCTGAAAGCTGAATATAACACAGAACAATAACAGGACATATAATAATGTAGAAACATGATCTTCAACAGGCACACTTCTGTTATTCATGATCACAAACACAAAGAACTTGTGCAGCCCTGATATCAGCCCTAATATATGAGTGTGTTTGCCCAAAGACTGAAACAGCATCAACATGACAGCTGTAAGAAATCTTCTCTCAGCCTTGTTTGGCAGAAGATCCCTGCAACAAAGATTGTAGCTGAAAGATGACGTGTGTAAAGTTTGCTCTGTGGGAGGGTCGAGGCTGTTTTTAGACCTTTGATAGTTTCCAATCCAGTTCTGACAGACAGGAATAAAAACAACATCATTAAGATCAGATCATGGAGCTGTTTGCTGCCTTGTTTCTATCTTCACATTACAAGACTTTACTACAATAAAGATGCTGACATGTATCTGTAGCAACAACATCATTGAATCTAGAACAACTGGAGCCAAACCAGTGGCTCTGCTGGGATCACTGGTGAGCCAACACTTCCTTGTTGATGCAGATTTCAGGGCTTCCTTTTGCTCCTCCGTTATAACTGTTCTCTCTTCTCAACACATGATGACACAAAGGAATCAGCAGTGACAAAGATGATGCTGAAGAGAAGCACACACTTCACACATATAACAGAGCAGTGCAGTTACACACACCTCTGCTCGACATCAGGCCTCAAACAAAGACACAAAACACTAACTTGACTCTAAACAGAAGAAACGAGCAGCTGTTTCTGTTCTGTGCTTATTTATATTTGACACACATGCTTCTCTTTGTGCAAACACACATCGCACTATAAGGGTAACCTCGCACACAATGATTGGACAGCACAGTGATGATGCTGGGAGATCCTATACGCAGCAACACAGAAACACTGAGAACTTTAAACAATGATGGAAAGTGTTATAAATGACTTGTTGGCCTCTGATCTGTCACAAACAGCTGAAACGTGTCTCTCATGAGTCACATGAAGGTTTTTGACAGAAAGGACAAAAAGTAGCTGCAGTCAGTTTGTGTCATTTTTATATTTATTCATCTGGGAGAAAAATCTGAGGGACATTAAAATGTGTTTTCAACAGAGACAAGAACATGAATATAACAGAACAGGTAAATGAACATGTTTCAAGTAAACAGCTGGACTGATCAGGTCCAAACACAGAGTGATAAACTTGTCAAACAGCTGTCATATCTTTATATAGAAGCTCTTTATAAATGCTGCTCACTGCAGTCTGTTTACTAATAATGTCAAAGTGTTAGAAACACAGAAACATCAGAATGGTCTTTGTTCACAGAAACCTGTCTGGGATCCTTTGTTGTTCTTTTGATGCAGAGTTACATTATAAATATAAAGAGTTATTTCAGAGTCTCATCAGTTTTCCTGCATGTCTTTATTTAACACATCAGCAGGGCTGAAGCTCTCATGTTAAACACACACTGATCTATGGACACGTTCATGTGTTTCTAACAGAACCAGGCTGTTATCAGCCTGCACTAACATTATGTCACACACACTGAATGTAACAGTGACAGTTTACATCATCACACAATCAGCTGTGATTGTTTCACTGTCATCAAACGAGTCAACAGGAAGTAGAATCAATAGAAACCAATCATTTCCTGACAGCATGTCTGATGGAAATAAGTGCAGATTATGTATGAAGTCTAACTGCACACAGTAACTGTGTTACAATAAGGACTTAACAGCGCCCTCTGCTGGAGTGTTTCAGTACTGCGTTAACTAGAATACACCACCTCCTCCTCACACCACCTGCTACAGCTCTACTCTTCTATGACTACAGTCATCCACAGCACTGATGTGAGGTCACATGGTTCATATGTAAGGAGCACAGCTGACCTCAGGTCAGTTTAATGACTGTGAGCAGCAGCTGTGTTATTGTCACTGTGACAGGGAGACACTCTCAGACACAGCGCTCATGTCAGCTTGTTCTCATGCAGGAGGATCAGGAGCTCCATGTTTGTCTTTCTGTTTGAATCATGATGTGTTTGTGCCATCAGAGTCTGTCATGAGTACTCAGGGTTTCACAGCAGCTCTTCTGGATGCTGACGAGGACTCCAACCTCATGTTTCACCTCTCTGAGCTTCTGATGTCTGTGAACACTCGTGTTTCTTCTCTGGGCTCATCTGGACAAAAACACCTTTCTGTGTTTGGCTGCAGCCTCATTCTGACTGACAGGAAGTGTGTTATCCATGAGCTGCACTTCTGTGAGGAAGTTTCCTGCTGTGTTTCCTGTCTGTGGACAAACATGAGTGTTCCAGCTGAGGACTTGCTTCCTTCCACCTGTCCATACAGGACATCACGCTGTCTGCAGCTCTGTAAATGCAGCTCCAGGTCCTTCCACGTGCTGCTCTGTATTTGTGCAGTTTGTAGTGTGTCCTGGGAAACGTAGCACACATGGTGTTCTTCTGCTGTTTCCTCCTTTCACTGAGTGTGAAACACTGACGCTGTGCTGTTGTTCACAGAGGGGAGCTGATTCTAGCTGCAGCTGGACTCTGTCATCTAACTGAATGTGTTGGTGCTGATCACGGGGCTCTGAGGGGGGAGCAGCAGGAGGACTCTGGATGCTGACGTCAGTGTATCTGTGGAAGCTCCCACAGCGTGTCTGTCATTCAATATTGTGCTGTATATTGTATCTATGCAAAGATGAACAGACTGTGTGTTCACTGGTCTCTGTGCTGCAGCTCTGATGTCATCATCACTCCCTCCTCCACCCTCAGCAGTCCCAGCATGCTGCTGTGGTGCACCCCACCCTCACTCTACACCTGAGCCACAGACCACACCCTCCACCTCAATATACACCACAGTTTTCTCTGCTGTGGAAATGAGATCAGGAGGAAATCATCATTATTATTATTTAATAAACGCTCACATTAATGTGGGCTTATTTGTTTCATATTAGAAACATTAGTTGAGTGTTTTTAGTATAAAATGGTCAAAGTCCCTCTTTTTGCTCCTCCCCTCACCTGTGGATGGACGCTGCTGTTACCGTGGTGACAGCTTGGATGTGTTTCAGTCCTGCCTGGTTATCACTGCAGGAATCTTTCACATTTATTACAGGTAATAACTCTGATTTTTCTGTGTATTATGAACCAAATGTATCCTGATACACACAGAGATGGATGAGCAGAGGTTTTTTTTGCAGTTTATGTAGTTACTATGGACTTAATGCATACATATTA